>NC_133658.1:556492616-556634141 GCF_037893015.1 Macrotis lagotis
TCTGATTTGCAGTATGTTTTTACCTACTGTTATTGGTATTGGTTTGGGCTCCTGAAAGGATTGAAGCAGAGGTTTTCAGTCATACTTTGAGTTTCAAACATATTCTATTGTGGAAGTTGTGTCCAACAAATATAGGCATTTAATATTTGCCTACTTGTTGGACTGGGATTAGAAGTGGGTTGATAACAATAGCTACTGAAAAACTCTGACCCCATGGAAATTTTTCCTTAAAAAGGTGTCATCTTTTCAAGATAATACAATGATCTCACATATTGTCCCCAGGCAGTGAACTTTAGTTTGTATTTTCATTCTCAAAAATCTTAAAAGTCTTTTTGAGGTATTTGAAAATCAAATTATTTTTATTATTTTTACTGTTGTGCATTTTTCTGGTAAAGGGCACCACTTTGGTGAACTCCAAAGAATGGAATCCCTGTTGTGGATAGGGTAAAATATATGCTGTCACATACTCAGTTTGGGTTTTGAAATTGGGCATATTCCAAGAGCAACATGATTCTAATCCTGCCCATTCATTTCAGGGACTTTGTTGGGATTACTTACCCTTTGGAAGCACTGAAGGATTTATCTACTTTGTTTAAGCTATTTATTCAGTTTGGTATTGTCATGGCCAAATCCCCTGGTCGGGAGAAAGCAGGTAAAGTCAATTTCTTCTTTTAACTGGAGAAACTCCTATTTTAAGAGCCAAGGTTATTTCCACTTAGTTATGCTAACTGCACTGTAATTTATGTATGAATTCAGATGGAATTGCAGAAGTTAAAAAAGCTTCATTGGAAGTTCATCAGGAGCTTGATCTGTGTCCCCTAAAGACTTAGTCACTTAAAAGTTCTATGTTGCCAGGCACCAGAGCTCCCTTCTTGGTATCACAGATGCCTGCTTTTAAAGAATCCTGCCAGATATGCTTGCCACAGTATTTATTCAGAGCCCACTGTGTACAGGGAGAAAGCACATAGTTCTAGGGACATTACAAAAGAGGTAAAAGACAGGTCCCCAAGCCTTCAAATGCAAAGAGCCAGTCATCAGAAATGGCACCTTAAAATTTCTCTGACTGTTCAGCTTAGAGATAAAATGGTTAAGTGTTGTTAAGCATTCCTTTCGGGATTGTCCTGGAAAGAATTTTGCATAGGCTTCTTTTTCCCTTGCATAAATTATTTTCTTTTTAAAAATTATTCCTTTTTTCATTTCTACCCACGCATCCAATATTCCATATGCCTCCTTTTAAAAAAACAAATGTTTTTCTGCTCTTGGGTATGCACTTTTCACTTCCTTTTCAGAGATTTGTGTGTGTGTGTGTGTGTGACATTCTAGCCTGCCACCACTACCGCCTCTTCCTTTACCAAATATCTATTTAGAGGGAAATCTGTCCCTCCTTTGGAGTATACTTCAGGGAGAAATATCCATAATTGTAGTGGCAAGATGTACTGAGTCATAGATTAGCTGATGAATAATATTCACTAGGAAAGAGAGAGACCTTGTCTTCATGGGAAGATGCAGCAGAATAGAACCTGAGAAAACATCCTCCGCAGCCTGGTGATCTATTAGGCAATGAGCTCCGAAATCCCCCTTACAGGATGTTTGCTCCCTTCCTGGCTATGGAATACAGCCAGGAGAGCCTTCAGAGCCTTGGAATATAACTGATTTCCAAGATTAAACTTCTGTGATGATTCTTATTCCTTTTTACTCTAAGCTCCCAACTGTGGTTAGAATTTTCCCAGACTTCTCCCACTTCTTTTCTAAATTATTAAAATGTGCATGAAGTGTCTAAGCTGGTAAATAAACAATAAGGAGCATTTACATAGTGCTTTAGGAAAGAAGAAAGAAACAGTGGCTCAAGACCATCGGACTTGTAGACACTTAAGACGGAGTTCAAATTCGGCCTCAGACTTTTGCTAGTTGTGACACCCTGGACAAGTCACTTAATTTCTGTCTTCCTCTGTTTTCTCATCTGTAAAATAAGGATTACTAAGAGCACATAACTTGTAGGGTTGTTGTCCTGATCAGATGAGATAATCTCTATATAAATATTTATAGGGCAGTTAAGTGGCACAATGGAGGGAACTTTGGACTTGAAATTTGAAACATCTTCCCGAGTTCAAATGTGGCCTCAGGCACTTATTAGATATGTGACCCTGGGTAAGTTACTTAACCCTGTTCACCTCAGTTTCCTCATTTGTAAAAAAGAACTGGAGAAGGAAATGGAAACCCACTCCTGTAACTTCCAAAGAGAGGCATGAAGAGTCAGAAATAACTGAACAGCCCATACATGTGTGCTTGTTCATGACCGCTAACTTCCAGGATCTTTGTGGGACTAAAATGAGATATTTGTGCAGTGCTACATAAATGTAGCTATCTACTACAGTAGATCATAATAGTTAATATTTATATACCATTTACTATGTAACAGACACTGTGCTAAATGTTTCACAATTATCTCAACAGTCCTACAAGAATGCTGCTATAACCCCCTTTTTATAGATGAGAAAAATAAAGCACACAACTTTAAGTGACTAGTCTAGGATCACACAGCTAGTGAGTGACTGAAGCCTCATTTGAATTCAGCTCTTCCTGGCTCCAGGCCAAGTACTCCATCTACTGGGTCACTCACTTAGCTGCCCCAACTATATTCTACTTTCATATATACATTATCTCACTATCTCATCCCAACATCCCGGAAGAGGCAAATGGCCCTAATATAAGGGCAAGAACTAGGATCCCTATTTGACTGGTGAGGAAACTGAAGCCTAGAGAAGTGAAGTGATTTGATCAAAGCCACCCAAGTAGGAAAGTCTCCTTATTTCAATCCCAGGGATCTCACAGTATAGAAACTGATTATCCCTTCTACTTTGTTCTACCTCTGTTTTCTTTTGTTTTAGGTTTTTGCAAGGCAATGGGGTTAAGTGGCTTGTCCAAAGCCACACAACTAGGTAATTATTAAGTGTCTGAGGCTGGATTTGAACTCAGGTACTCCTGATTCCAGGGCCAGTGCTCTATCCACTGTGCCACCTAGCCACCCCTCTACCTCTGTTTTTATATGGGATAAGCCAGCTATTTCATGCATTACAAATATTAACAAGATTTTAAGACAGGTGGTTTTGGACCAGTGAAGGAACCAGTTCCATTTATCATTGGTCTTAGAATCCAGAGGACTTGAGGTCAGATTCAGTCTTATACTATCCTTGCTTGTACTAGCTGTATTTATTAAGCTATGTGTATATTCAGAGTTGGGCACTAAAAAAACAAAATGAAATAATATATAAGGTCATTGAGTTTACATTCTATTAGATGATATATAATATATATATATGTATGTATGTATGTATGTATGAGAGAGAGAATTTGCTGTTCACTCTGTTTTTGAAGAGATTCAATGGCATCACATGTGATGTCTTAATTTGCTCCTTGATTGAATTTTACCAAGGTAGAGTATTGCAAAGTCCTCAGCCTCACTCCCCCTGAGTCATCAAAGTCCAGGGGCAGGATGAAAGTCAAGAAACACAAGAAGTGAAGGAAGAGAGAAAGACAAAAAAGAAAAAAAAGGAAGGAAAGGAAATAAAGGAAGAAAGAAATACTAGTGAGGAAGGGCATTAGCAGCTGGATAAGCAAAGGCTTCTCAGAGAAAGTGGTGTTAGAGCTGTGTCTTGAAGGGATTCTATAAGTCAAAGAGGAGTGAGGGCATTCCAGGCATCAGCTATGGACAAGGCAAAGACCTGGAGAAGGGGAAAAGGTCATGTATGGTAAGTTTATTTACCGAGGGTCACACATCTAGTAAGTGCCTGAGGCCACATTTGAACTTAGGAAGATGTTTCAGATTCCAATTTCTTTTTTTTCAGCTGTTAAATGAGAAGATGGATTGGATGGTCTCTAACATCCATTCTAGTTCTAAATCTATAATTTTATGAAAATGATGCTTTTCTTTTCCATTGGCAGATATGCTTCCATAGCACATTTCCAAGAGCTCCCTGCTACAAGATTATATGCAGAATATTTACATTCATTATTATAGAATTTATTTTGTTCTCCTGAGAGATAGAGTTACATGCTATCTCATGTAGATAAGCATAAATAAATTCATAAATCATCCAAGGAAAGGTTCTTTGTATCCCAGAGTTGAGGCATTCATGTCATTTGCTTCTGTGTACTTGCATGATATTGAGTTTATTTGTTTTTTCTAAGAAGCCACCTCCCTTCCAAATCACTTAAGGAGCCAAAATTTCACCATCCAGGAGAGACCAATGGTTGGACCAATTATAAGCTGGTCATTGGATAATCTGAGAAATCTGAGCCAGCTACATTTCAAATTGTTTCAGGAAGGCAGTCTCCCCCCTCACTTACTTGAGAAAATTACTGGTCCATCCAGAAAAAGAAAGATTATTTTAAAACAGGATAGTGAAAAGCAATTGAATAACTAGTCTAAAAGCATTAAATCAAAAAATATATAGTCTTTCTGAATTTCAGCATAGATCACAGAAACAAGCATCCTTCCTTACTGTGAAATGAGGAATTTTTTTCCCTTTTGTTGGAAGATTGAATGGTACTGAAATTTTTGCATCAGAACAGTGTTATCTTTGCCTAAGATCCTCCACTTGTAGAAGCAACTTTTTTTGTAAATTCAGAAAATGTTGTAGAAAGCTAACTTCTCTTTCAGGACACCTAGTGACCATAATAACTGCTATGGCTAGAATAAGCACTTTAAACTTTTAGGAAGAAGGAAATAGTCAATTCAATTATTTACAACCTGGATCATCCCCAGCAAATTTCTGCTTCCAAGTTCTTATTGACATCATCACCTCAATTAAATGCTTTGCTGGTGTAAACAGCATCTTTGTTTAATCTAATTGAGCAAGAGCTGAAAGGGCCTTTTAAATCAAAACAATGATCTCTTAAGCTCCATGGGAGTATCAGCACAGAGAAACTATCACTACCCATAGACTGGTCCTTTGCATCAATCAGAAAAGACACAGAAGATCCCTAGAATGGCACAGAGAAGGACCTTGGTGAGACAAGTAAATGAGGCAGGCAGAATTTTACAATGTGGTTTAATGTCTCTGCTTAAAGAATTATGAATTCCTAGGCTATTAATTCTATATTAAATATAAGGTTTGGTCTTTAGGGGTTTTTAAAGAATCTTCAAGGATCAAGTAGATAATTTTTCGAATCATCCATACCACTGGTCTGCATTATTATGGGAAAATTGAGTGCTGAATGGACAATATAAATCCATGGTATTGTTACTGCTTCCATGGTTTGACTATTCTAGGGCACTAAATGGTACTCTTGTGTCCTGAGAGACAAAGCAGCTTCTGGAAGGGGACTGATTTATTCCCAGGGAATGGTTTTCCCAGAGAATTATGAGTTTTTATGGCAAACCATAAAGAAAAAATCGACTGTCTTGTGATCAGAGGGTAGTTACTACCCTTTGCCTGAGATTGGTGACAGTGGATCAAATAATACATTTGTTCTATTCTTCATCTAGCCATCTGAGTGAGGTCATGCTTCTTGGCAAGTTGACTGACACCTTGTGATGTTTGAATGGAACACTTTATGTATTTTTAAATTAATAATATACAAATGGTCACCACCATTCTTAGGCCTGATTCTTCATCAGGCATAAATATATGGCATCCCTAGTGTCTGGGAAGTTGCAGAAATGGAGGTCTGCCATGGTGAGGAGGAGGTGAGAAGATATGGCAATTATTTCAAAGCAGTTTAATTGCACTACTAAAATTTATGGTATCTTAACTAGTGAAACTATGGAAGACCAAATGAGAAAATATTATACTTTAAATAGGAAGAGTACTAGATGTAGAGTCAGAGACTATGGGTTCATATCTTGTCTCTATCACTTATTTCCTTTGTGACTTAAGCAAGTTCTATGGACCACAGTTTGTTCATGAGTAAAATGATGAAGTGGGACTAGATGATTCAAAAGTCCCTTCTGGCTCTAAATCTATAACTTAACAATCCCTATTCCTCTAAGTGAGATGGATTAGGTGCTCTTACTGAATTTGCCTATTTTATCATACATTTCCCTAGATGCTCAAGACCTAATGAGAAGAATAAGACATGGCACTGTCTCTAAGAGTACATTGGTTGCATAATATGGTAACTGAATTTTTCTTGCTTTATAATATTTTGAGATCTTGGAGGCATGTTCACAAAAATGGTCACGCTTACAGATTAAAAATTATTTGAAATTAATTTTTGAAAATAAAGGCAATAGTCTCAGATATAAAATGATACATGAGAAAAATTACAAAACCTCTTCAGCATTGTTTCCTTTTTTTAAAAAAAATCTATTTTATAAATATATTCAAATGCCAACAGTTTGGTAGCTCTGAATTATGAGTAAGAGAATATGTATCTTGATTATTTATTAACAAATAGGATTATACTTTTAGTTGAAACTTCAGATAGCAACATCATTCATTTGTATTTTTGTCCAAAAGTTAGCTTTGTTTCTCTGTCTTGCAAGATAGTGCCTCTCTGGCTAAGACTGATTCTATAAGAAAAGCACATATTAGCAAAGACCCCAGCCAAGGGACCATATGCCACCCTTTATCTCCAAATATATCTCACACTCATAGTAAGTGCTTGGCCATACAGCTCAAGGGCAGAGATTACAGAATCCTAGGACCATTGGTTCAGAACCAGAAGGGTCTTTTAAGGTATAATCCAATCTTCTTGTATTATAGACTGAGGAAAGCAATGCCGAAGAGGTCATTTACCCAAGTTATAAAAGTAATGGCATCTAGGTCAGTCAATCAGTCAATCAATCAAATATTGGGCTAATGGCTAAACACTGAGGCAAGAAACAGTCCCTGATCTCAAGAGTTCACAGTCTAATGGAGGAGATAACATGCAAGCCACTATCCACAATTAAGCTATTATATAGGAGAAATTGGAGATAACCAACAGAAGGGAATGCATTAGAATTAAGGGAGAAAGGATTCCTGTGAAAGGTGAGGTTGTAGTTTAGACATGAAGGAAGCCATGAGACCGAAGTGGGAAGAGAGAGTATTCTAGACATGGGGGGCAGAAGGGGAAAAATTGTGAGTCTGGAGATAGACATTTTGTTTGAAGAATATAGCTAGAAGGCCGGTGTATTTAGATCACAGTGAGGGGGGGGAGGAGTGAAAAGAGAGAGTTTCACATATAGGTCCTCTGATGACAAACTAGAAATGACTTCACTCTATTCACTCCACTCACCAGGAATAATGTGCTGATTAATCCATTTTTCTTGTAGTCAGAAACTTTTTTTGCTACCATGGCCTTACTTAAACAGTGTCTTCACTATCCACATCAAAGGGGTCTTGCCCCAATCAGTAGGGAGACAAACCAACCATATTTAGTAAGAAAGATTCTATTGAGGGAAAATGTTTGATGTTATTTCATAAAAATCAATTTCTCCCAGTAGCTATGGGCTGCTAAAAGCACAAAGGGTGTCTTCAGATGTACTCTGCAGCAAAACACAATTTGCATTTAAATATTTGAGTTAAACATATCTTCTGTTTGTGGAACACTAATACTGTTGACATTGTCCTAGAGCAGTACTCTTCAGGGAGTTGTAATCTGCCCGTACTATCAGTAGTCAACAAACTGTAAGTGGCATTGTAATATAATAAAATAGAAACTTCACTGTCGTTTATTAGGGCCACACTATGGTATTCCAATTGATACAGTCAAGGGAGGTAGTGACATTAATATTAGTATTGAAGTCACAGGATCACAGGATTTAGGAGTTGGAAGGGACCTTGGCAACCATCTAATTTAACCTATCCATGAAAGAATCTACATTATAATGACAAGTGGTCAGCTAATGTCTCTACTTAAAGACTGCCAAGAAGGGGGAATTCACCACCAAGCAAGGCAAATGATTACACTTTTGGATAACTGTTAGAAAGTTTTTCCTAACTTCTATCCTTGATTTTTTCCCACATTATTTTGAAGGAAGATGGAGAATCTCTCTCTGGAGGATACAGCCCTATCATTCAAACTGAATTTTCTAAAGTTCATCAGTGGGAAAGTGTGATCCTGTGATTTCAGCACTAATATTGATGTCACTACCTCCCTTGACTGTGTCAATTGGAATATCGTAGTATGACCCTAATAAACGACAGTGAAGTTTCTATTTTCCTATATTACAATGCCATCAGTTCATCAGTGGGAATTTTCTAAAGTTCATCAGTGAAAAATTCATCCTAGGGGTGGCTAGGTGGCACAGTGGATAGAACACCAGCCCTAGAGTCAGGAGTACCTGAGTTCAAATCCGGCCTCAGACACTTAATAATTGCCTAGCTGTGTGGCCTTGGAAAAGCCACTTAACCCCATTGCCTTACAAAAAATTAAAAAAGAAAAATTCATCCTTAGCCCATATACAAAGATCTTAAATTTTTTTAAAATTTGGACAATCCCCTTACTCCATGTCTTAAGAGACAAGATAGCGCATCAGTTGCATATTTAAAGTGTAGCTTTTTTGAACAAATGTCTTTCTAGCCACATTATCTTACCTCAAAAATGTCAATATGTATCTCTTGATTTAAAGAATTTCTCTGTTTTTACCCATTTTTGTTTCCTTCTTTTCTTTCACCCAGAAAGGGAGATATTCCTCCTTCTTTCAATACGAATCCCTCCAATGTAAGACCCTGAGTTTCGAAACCTATGAACTTTTGCCTGAATGTCTGTAAGACCCTGAATGTCGAAACCTATGAACTTTTGCCTAAATTCTGCTCCTAAGTCTCTGCCTGGTCAGCTCTCTAAGTTTCTGCCTGGTCAGCTCTCGGACCATGCAGCAGGGGAGCTTCCCCGCGGACTTGCATCCAATAAGAACACACCACACCATCTCAAGACAACCAGCAGGCAGATGCTTGGAAATCCCCTACTGAACCATATATAAGGTCTCTCCTCACTTTACTTGGGGTTCCAGGATCCTAGCCCTGTCCTAGGATGGAACCCTAGCTCGAGCTAGTTTAATAAACCCTTGCTATTGCATCTCCATTGTGTCGAGTGCCTCTGTTCCGTAATTGGGGACTTTTCTCAGACCTTAACAAACCTGTACTCTTAATTCCCCTGCTACTTCTGAAATCTTGCTCTCTCACTTTTTCCAGTATCTCAATCTTTCTCCCTTGACCAAATAATAAAACTATAAATACTTGCAGGTCTCTCTTGTATTTGAAAAGATTTTTTTTTAATTTCCATTGTCCCTATTCCTCCCTCCAACTTATATTACTGCTACTTTCATTGACTGCCAAATTTATCATGAAAAATTTATTGTTTGCCTAAATTTCCTCACTATCTACTCAGTTCTCAACTCCTTGACTTGGCTATTGCCCCTCTCCACTTGACTGAAACTGTATTTGGCAAAGTCACCAGACATGGTTTTTTTCTTTATTCTCCTTAATCTCTTAGCAATATTCTATACTGTTGATCACCCTCTCAAAGAAGTTCTTTCCTCCATTGTCTTCCATGACATTATACTCTCTTACTTTGGTCTCAGTTTCCTACTTGTACTTCTCTGTCTCCTTCACAAAGCCCATATTCTCAAAGTTCAGTATTTGGCCCTCTTCTTTTCTTTCTTTTCTATTTCTCCCATAGATATCTGATCTCATCTCATGGCTATAGTGATCTTACCTGAATGTCAATCAAGTAACCATTCAACAAGCATTTATTAAATACCATCCATGTCCAAAAAAAGTAGTCCCTTTCCCTGAAGATGCTTACATACTAATAGGAGACATAGAATAGTGTTCCAAGGTTAATTCTTCATGACCCCATTTAGGGTTTTCTTGGTAGTGATACTGGAGTGGTTTGGCATTTCCTTCTCCAGCTCATTTTGCAGATGAGAAAACTGAGGCAAACAGAATTAAATAACTCATCCAAGGTCACACAGTTATTAAGTAAGTGTCTGAATCCACTTCAGACTTCATATATAAACCCAGGCCTGGCATTTCCTGACTTCAGACCCAGCACTCAATACAATGTGCCCTTGATACACAGGGTAATTTTGAGATGAAACTACTAATAGCTGTGTGGGTCCTGAAGCAGTATTTAAAGTGAAGCTTAAGGAGGTAACTAAGTGGTGAAGAGCATTCTTGGACTTGGAGTCAGGAAGATGAGTTCAAAACTGGTCATACTCTTACTGTGGCCCTGGGACAACTATTGAACCTTTCTCAGTCTCTGTTTCCTCACCAGTAACCTGAGGACTATAACTGTATCCACCACTCAGGATTGTTTGTGAAGATCCAATGAGATTAGAATTATGAAGCATTTTGCAAACTTTAAAGATGGTATTAGCTATAATTATTGCTGAAGGAATCCAGGGATTCTAAGAAACAAAAGTTAAGAGGGAGAACATTCCTAGCATTTCCAAGGAACACAAATAAAAGATAGACTATTTTGAGTGAGGAACAAGTAGACTACAAGGACTAGGCCATAAAGAGTACAGAGCAGAACCTTGTGTAAAAAAAATGGGAAAGTGAAAGAGCAGTTTGGAAAGGGCTTTAAATACCAGACAGAGAAATATTTGACCTAAGAATTAGCAGTCTGAAGACTATTGAGTAGGGAGTGACATGACCCTAATTGTGCTTTATTCCTTTAGCAGCTGTGTGGATGATAGATTAGAATGGAGAAATAACCTCTAAGTCAGCATGTCTAAAACTAAAGGCATCACCTTTTCCCCAAAAACTGTCAGGACTCTCTGATTTCTTTCCGAAGTATTACTTTTTTCCCAATTTAGCTAGATTTGGGAGTCAGTCTATTATTTGTCCCTCTCCTCTGTCTCCTCCATCATCCACAAGCCCTGTTGCTTCTTCTTCCATAATATCTCACATCCATCTCTTGGGTTATTTTTTTTCCCCATTACTCCTACCTTAGTTCATGTCCTTTTCAGTTTCTGCCTGGACTATTATAGTTATATATTAAAACTATTATAGCTGTCTCATAACTAGCATCTCGGGGTGGCTAGGTGGTGCAGTGGATAGAGCACCGGGCCTGGAGTCAGGAGTACCTGAGTTCAAATCCGGCCTCAGGCACTTAATGATTTACCTAGCTGTGTGGTCTTGGGCAAGCTACTTAATATTTGCCTTGCAAAAACCTTAAAAAAAAAAAAACAAACAAATAACTAGTATCTCTTCTTCTAGTCTTCCCTGCTTTAATTGTCCTGTAAATGGCCATTTAAGTGATCTTTCCAATATGCTGCTTTGTAATTGTCTACAGGATCATTCCCAAATTCCTTAGAGACTTCTTAATTATGTCAGCTTGGAAGAGCAGAAACAGGTCCAAACTGTGAGACTCAAGGGAGATCTGAGGTCATTACCTTCCCCTGATACTTATGGGTTTGGGTGATGAGGAACTGATCATTTAAGGTCTCATTTTAAGCCCTAAGTAATATCTTTGAACACTGACGTCAAAGAGTAGTTGTGAGGCTCAAAGGAGATGTTGTTTGTCGAGAGTTTTACATATATCTTAAAAGTACTAAGAGTATGGAATACTATTATGCAATAAGAACTCAAGGAAAAAAGAAAGGCTAGTATGAACTGATGCAAAGTGAAATGAGCAGAACTAGGAAAACTATGCACAGAATCAGTGACATTGTGGGATGATCAGCTATGAATGACACAACTCTTCTAAGCAACACAATGATTCAAGACAAGTACAAATGCTATTCAAATCTAGATAAAGAACTGATGGACTATGAATACAAAGCATATTTTCTTTATTCTTTCTCATGATTATTTTTTCCTTTTTGATCTGTTTCTTCTACAACCAAGAGTAATATGAAAATATTTTGATACACGTTACTACATGTATAAACTATATCAAACTGCCTACCATTTTCAGAAGAGGGGAGGGAAAGGAGGGAGAAAAATTTGGAACTCAGTATCTTACAAAATTGAATGCAAAAATTTTTACAATGTGTAATTGGGTAAAAAAAAATAAAATACTAGTTAGATTTTAAAAAAGGATTAATTCTACTGTTATGTTCTAATCAACCCATCAATATTCCTTGAGCATCTACTGGATCCAGAATCTTATTTTCTCATTCTTCTTTACTTGAATACTCCAGTTTGGCAAAGAATCCATTCATTGTTATATATACAAACTTAATCATCCAAATTCCTGGAAATTCCTTCCAATTTAATATTTGTTGACATATGTCCTACTGTAGGACATTGTGCTAGCAATAAGAATTCAAAGACTACTACTACATGTATACACATGTTCCATTCTACTGGGATAATATAAAATCTACAGAAGTAAATACAAAATAGGAAACAGGTACTAAATCTGAGATTTCACTGTTAAGAGGAAATGCTCAAGTACAAAAACTACCTCTCCCATTGTAATGGCATCAGTATGGCAACTTCTGTTCTCAGAGACACTGAAAGTTTTTTTACATGATTTACTCATCTCACAGAGCTATTATGTGACAGGAGCAGGACTTGAGCCGAGGTCTCTATGGCTCTAAAACCAGCTCTCTATTCACTATATTATGCTATCTTCATGCAAGAAAATATTGGAAGTAGTTCAAGAAGTATCAAAAAAGACCACAGGTAGGAGGTAGCATCAGAGCTATATTTTGAAGAGATCCCATTAAATTAAAGCAAAGAATCGAGTACATGGTAGAAATGAGGAACTATTTTTACAAAGGTAAAGAGGTGATATGTCATAGAAAGAGAATGGCTAGCAGACTGGTTTGACTGAAAAGGCAAGGGTGTTGAAAAAGAATAAAATGGACTAAGATTAGAAAGGTAGGTGAGATCCATATTCCAGAGGACTTTCAATTCTAGACAAAAGGCTTTGAAGTTTATCATAGAGGCAATAGGGAGGTTTTAAAAATTTTGAAGTAGTAAGTGATTTGGTCAGATTTATATTTTAGGAATTAGCAATTTGACAGCTATGTAGAGGATGGATTGTAGCAGGGGGGAAGGAAAGATCTGGAGGCATGGAAACTCACTAAAAGGCTATTGCAATATATCAGACAGAAGTTGATATGAACTTGAACTGGGGTAGTAGTGAAGAGTACAGATTAGATAAGGCAATATAAAAGTAGGGGCAGCTGTAAATCTTATTTTTCTTCCAAAAACTCAACTCAAGCTCTGTGAAGTCTTCCCTAACTGCCTAAATCACAGACTTATTATCTATACTATGTAGCTAGAATGCAGGATAGATTGCTTTCTATTATTCTTATTTTTTTTCTATATCCTATCTTCTCGAGTAGAATGAAACTCCTTAAGTTTTGCCTTTAACTTAGTACAGCTTCTTGAAAACATTAGGGATTCATAAATTTAGATGATTCTCTGTACACAGTAGGAACTTATAAGTATTTGATGATAATTCAATTAAATTCAACACTTTTTTAAAAGTACCTACTATGTACAGAGTCTTGTATTTGGTATTGGGAGAGACTGAAAGTTTAGATGCGATATGGTTCCATTTGTGAAGGAATTTTACTGTCTAGTAAGATACCTCCTACACAAACACAAAGAAGTAAAAACACAAAAACATATACTAAGTACAAAAAAGATATTTGAGCAACATATGTGAAACCCAGTGGGTAAAGGCCATTACCAACTTTGGAAAGGGATGAAAGAAGGTTTCTAAGATGAGTTAGTATTAGAGATGAACTTTAAAAGATTTTCAGGTACTAATATCTATAGTTTCATATATAAGCCCCTTTTTCTTGTCTGATATATATTTATGAAAATATCCATTTGATTTAATTTTTAAGTTCATAATTTTAAAAAAAGAAAAAGGAAAGAGTAGAAGAAAATCATTAGGCAGAGTAAGGGTGGCAGGTCCAATGGGGGACATATGAAATTTTAAATAATACAAGTAAGACATGAAATCATGGGATGTATGAGGTGGGTTGGGAAGGCTGGAAACTGGACTTGTGGTTTCATTGGTATGCAAATCTCATATTATAAGTCATTTCTGTCAAATCTGACTCTTCATTATCCCATTTGCGGTTTTCTTGGCAAAGATACTTGGGAGTATTTTGTCATTTCCTTCTCCAGCTTATTTTACCGATAAGGAAACTGGGACAAATAAGGTTAAATGACTTATCCAGAGTCACACAGCTAGTAAGGGTCTGAGGCCAAATTTGAATTCATGAAGATGAATCTTTCTAACTATTTAGCAGCCTATCCACTGCTCCATCTAGCTGCCCTACTGGAGGAAATTCCCTCTTCAGAAGCAGGTCATCACTTTCTTTGCAATTTGTATTCTTAGGCAGAGTTGTTTTTTAATTATTAATTAATTAATTAATTAATTTTTTTAATGTTACAATTTTTCCCTTAACCTCACCCCCTCCCCACAGAAGGCAGTCTGTTAGTCTTTACATTGTTTCCATGGTATACATTGATCTAAGTTGAATGTGTTGAGAGAGATATCAGATCCTTAAGGGAAAAAAAAAATATAAGAGCAAAATTATATAAGATAATGGGGTTTTTTTAAACTAAAGGTTTTTAAACACTATTGCCTTTGGTCTTTGTTCAAACTCCACAATTCTTTCTCTGGATACAGATGGTATTCTCCATTTCTCCATCACATATACCCCAAAACTGTCCCTGATTGTTGCACTGATGGAATGAGAAAGTCCATTAAGATTGATCATCAAGGGGGCGGCTAGGTGGCGCAGTGGATGGAGCACTGGCCCTGGAGTCAGGAGTACCTGAGTCCAAATCTGGCCTCAGACACTTAATAATTACCTAACTGCATAGCCTTGGGCAAGCTGCTTAACCCCATTGCCTTGCCAAAAAAAAAAAAAAAAAAAAAAGATTGATCATCAACCCCATGTTGCTGTTATGGTGTACAATGTTCTGGTTCTACTCATCTCTCTCAGCATCAGTTCATGCAGATCTTTCCAGGCTTCTCTGAATTCCCATCCTTTCTGTTTTCTAATAGAACAATAGTGTTCCATAATGTACATATACCACAATTTGTTCGACCATTCCCCAATTAATGGATATTCACTCAATTTCCAAATCTTTGCCACCACAAACAGAGCTACTATGAATCTTTTTAACCCTTTTTTCATGATCTCTTCAGGGTATAGATTCAGTAGTGGTATTGCTGGATCAAAGAATATGCATTTTTAAAGGCAGGGTTTTTTAACTGAGATCTCTGAAATTATTTTGATTTTTGTTTTTAAAGTTTTGGTAACTATAGTTCATTATAATTAGTTTCCTTTGTAACGTGAACCTGTGTATTTTATTTTATGAACTTATAACTATTATCCTCAGAAGAGGTTCATTAACTTCACCATATCACCAAAAGAATTCATAACAAAATAAAGATTAAGAAGCCTTGTCTTAGTTTCCTAGAGATTACATAGAAGTTAGTTGACTTGTCCAAGGTCACAAAGTTAGTATGTGTAGGAGAGGTAGGACTTGAACACAGATCTTCCTAACACCACATCCAACTCTCTATCCATTCCTCCACACTCTCTCTCATATGGGTTGGGGAAGTAATTCATTTTGGCTGGAACATCAACCTCAATGGAAAGGTGACTATGGATAGTGATTATCTAGTAGACAGAGGCTTTTCTGAATGAAGTGTTACTGTCTATGAAGAGATGCTTCTTCCAGATGAGTGCCCTAGATGGCAATATCCCATTCCTTGATTAGAACACCATAATTATATCCCAGGAATTTGCTTAAAGAGATTAATCATTCTGGCAGACAAATTTAGAACCTGCACTTGCTAAGGGATCTGCTCTTTAGATCCCCTGGGATATTTTGATTATACTTGATTGTTGGGACATTGCCAGTATCTTGGGTGTATCAGTCACTGGTAAAAGTCTGGTGGGAAATCAATGTGTTCTTCTGCCTTGTTCCCCTAGAATACTGAAGGCTGGTCTTTGGAATTGTCCTGAGACTAGTAGCATGGGCCAAGTGCTCAAAGTATTATTAGCCTTTGTTTACAATAATCCCTCTGCCTTCTTTCACCTTAAAAAAAAAGTCTACACCTTTGTCCCTAGGGACTATTTTACATACCATGAGTGGATATACATTGTACTCACCCTAGAAGAAATATATAAATGCATATTTAAATTCTGAGTAATTAGTATTAGGCCATGTTTCTAAAACTTATAAATTCCTCCCAGTTCTATATAAAAATACATCCTTGAACAATATATAGCAAATTCAATAAGACCATTTGTAGTACTGTAAGACAAGTTTGCAATAGAAAATTCCAATATATAAATTAATCAAAATTATAAACACCAAAGATTAGTTGTAATATGACATTTGATTGTAATAGAAAAACTTCAAGTCAGCAAATGTTTATTAAGCATTTATTTACTATGTGTCAGAGCTTGTTCCTCACTCAAGTCCAATTCATGTGCTTGTCATGACATTACCTCCCCTGATGCTATGGTTTTGCTTTGAAAAAGGACAAACATCATCATCATCATCATCATCATCATCAGGAGCTTGTTAAATACTAGAGATGAAGAGAAAACAGAAGCTGTCCTCAAGGAGTATACATTTTAAGTGAGGAAGAAAATGATGTTTGTCCTTTCTGGAAGACCATGACATCAAGGAGGTGATGCCATGACAAACAAGTCAATTGGATTTAGTGAGGGGTTGCTGTGCTAAGTCACCAACCTCACTTTCTCCTTCACAGTCATCTGGGTCCAGTGGCCAGATATGAATCAGAATGACTGGAGATGGCTCCAGATGTGAGACAATCAGGCTTAAGTGACTTGCCAAAATAAGGCATTCCCAGTAAATAAAGGTAGTTCTGAAAGAGGAAGGCATTAGTGGGTGGGGGAAAGGGAAAGACAGACTGTGAGATTAGAGCTGAGTCTTGAAGGAAGCCAAGGAAATTAAAGGTGTTAAAATGAAGTCAGTTTGAATCTTATCTGGCATCTAGATAGGAAACTTTCTCAGTCAACCTGATTGGGACTGACTTCCCAACAAACTAATAGTCTTAGGTGCCATTTATCTATTGGAAAACAAACACAAGTGTGAAATTTGGTCGATCTGTTGACTTCAACCATCCCACAAACCAAACACAATAGTTGTGTTGAGTTTGTTTGATGTTTTTTAAGATAGTTTTTTGTTTGTTTGTTTTTAAAAGTCCATATCAAGGAGCTCACCTAGAGAATTCCTTAGGATTATTTTATAGGAATGCTGTAGGTTTTCTTGCATTTTGACTCCTGTTATTTTCTCCCCAAAATTTTCCAAAGTGTTCACTGGCATTCCTGACACAATCTTATAGAACATATGATTGCTTAAAGGGTAAAACAATGAATCAGAGCAAAAGGGGAAAGGTAGGGCAAAGCATTTTGGTATTGCTTAAAATTGTTTTGATTTCTTTGATAATAGCATTTCAAGATCTTGTCTGATCCTCCTATAGAATCTATTGCTATCCCCATTTTGAATTTTTTTATATTTTAAAGATTGTATTTATTTTGAGTTTCATGATTTTTCCCCTAATCTTACTTCCCTCCCCCCCACCCCACCCCCACAGAAGGCAATTTGCCAGTCTTTATGTTGTTTCCATGGTATAGATTGATCCAAATTAAATGTTATGAGAGAGAAATCATATCCTTAAGGAAGAAACATAAAGTATAAGAGATAGCAAGATCCAGTTTATGCTATCCCCATTTTAAAAATTGTCCAAGGTTGCAGAGCTAGTGTCTGAAGTCACATTTGAACTCAGGTCTTCCTCAGTTCAAACCCAGCTCTCTATACTCTATACCACACCGAACTGTGTAAAGTTTGAATAGCTTTATTCAAGGAAAGGAAAAAAAACATGAGTAATCCTGATTACCAGGCCAGCTACGCAGTATGGTAAAGGAAAATAACATGGATTCTGGAGTCAAAGGTCTTGGTTCAAATATTAACTTTGATAGCTTTGTGAACCTGAATAAGTTGCTTATTATTTCCGGGACTCAGTTTCCTCACCTATAAAATGAAGGAATTGGAATAGATGGTCTCTGGGGACCTTTTGGGTTTGAGATTTATAATCCTATTTCTCAGTGCCTCACCTTCCCAGATGATTTTATTTTTAAAATCTTTGTTTATTATATTGTCCTTTCAATTGGCTAGAATTTGGGGAACAAAAAACCCTAATCTATTTCAAAATTATCAAGCATTTTCAAGATATTCTTTTTAAGTTTTTCATTCATAACAATTTAATATACTGAAATGCTTAGCTAACTAGAAAGTTCTATGAGATTTAAGGACATGTTTTTTTCTCAATTTTGAGAAATAAATCTCTAAACCTGTGGTTTGTCTCTTAATAGAAGACAGACTAAATTGTAGATAGTTATATGGGTTTTCTATTTTCAGAAATATCTTCACTCACTTTAACACCCAAGAATTTAATAAAGAGTATTAAATGTGCACATTATAAAAATTTTAAAATGACTCACATTGCTATCTTCATATGTATTATTCCCTCAAAAAAAACTCACCAAAAACTCTATTCCTGAAGTTTTATGTTAAAATGATTATTGAAGAACTATCTTTTCCAAACTATGAATATTTGATGAAACAAAAGTATTTACAGCTATGCTAGGCTCACATTATTTTTCTGAAAATCCATAATGTTTTTAAACTGCTTTTCATAACATTTGTCCTAATTATTTTGTATTATAAAGTATTCTAAATAGGAAAGCCCCAATCCATCCTCCCAGGGATGTTTTGAACCCAGGTCATCTGGGATTGCTGAATTTGGAGCCAGATGTCCTGAGTTCTGATATTTACTATCTGTGTGCCATTAGGCATCACCTAACATGCCTAAGACTCAGTTTCCTCATCTATAAAGTAAGAGGGTCTGGAGCACTGGATCAGGAATGAGAAAAACTAAGTTCCAATTCTAAATTAGCCTTTCTAGTTTTCTGTGTGATTTCCTACATAGTCACTTAATCTTTCCTTTCGTTTCCTCATCTATAAAATGGGAATAATAATAATAGCCCCCATCTCTCAGATTTGTTGTGAACTTCAAATGACCTTATAAAACAGCGCAATACCAGGCCAGCAACAGGTGCTTAATAAATCAATCCTTCAAAAATCAAGCAAGCAAGCAATCCTCTTTCCCTTTTCCTCCCATCCCTTTCTTCCTCCCTCCCTTCTTTCCTTCCTCCTCTTTTCCTTCTTTCCTTCCCTGCCTCCTCCCTCCCTACTTTCTTTCTTTCCTCCCTTCCTCTCTTTTCCTCCTTCCTTCCTTCTTTCCTTCCTTCCTTCCTTCCTTCCTTCTTCCTTCCTTCCTGCTCTAGATCTCTGGCACAATATTATGACCCAGGATAGAAAATTGGTTCTGTTATTCATGTCCTGTGTGATCTGAATAAACAATTTCATATATATGAACCTCAGTTTCCATATATGTGAAATGAGAGGTATAACCTAGATGTCCTAGAAAAGTCCTTTTAAAGTCTAAGACCTGATGATTCTACAGTTTAAATATGTGGCTATTATTATTTACAACCAGAAGATCATAGAAAGGCAATACATTGCTCCATTATAGCCTTGAAATCAAGAACACAACTTATATTTGTCGACCACGTGGCAAGCTTTCCCAATTATTAGTATCACCAAAGAAATTTTGACTGGTCATTATCACCCTGCAAGCTCTACTCCAGAATGTTGTGCCACATCATTAGGAGTTTTGCTTTTCTATGTGAGCAGGGTTTTCATTCCTTCTTTTGTGATGTCACATGCCTCTATCTTCTATCCAAACCCACAAGCTAACCTGTAATATAGATCTCTTTTTATTTTTAGACCGATGATGTGTGCTAAGCTATTTTCTCATTTGAAAGCATTATGTGCCAGATATAGAAGTAGCCTGACCCAGACCACAGAATGGTGAACACTATCTAATTTGTAATGTTCTTATTGACTCCACTATTAAAATGGTAATAGCTCTAGCCACTTTCACGTATGTAAAGCTATAAATAGAGTCTTAAAATAAATCTCTCTGCATATGAAGGCGGAAAATTCACTAATCTTTAGATATAACTTATTTAATGCATTCTGTTCATATTATACTAAGATGCTTTATAGGAAACTCTCATTCTCTATAAAATTGATGTTTATGTGTATGTATATATATATATATATATATATATATATATATATATATATATATGTCTACCTGTGCAGTGTGCATATATGCATACATGTAGAGCTCCAGGATATTTGAAAAATAAAAATTTTATTATTTGCAAATTGGAAATTCAAATACATTTAAACATAAAATGAACAGTTTTCAGATTTATTATAGCACCACAGCCCCTAAGAATGTTAAAATCAGGATTGAATATGAAACTTCATTCTCTTGCATTATTCTCAGAGCAGCACTGTGAATTACACAAAAAAAGTTAGAAGAGATGAAAAGAATAAGAATAAGAATGATGATAATGATAATGATAATAACCAGTATTTATTTGGTCCTTTAAAGTTTGCAAAATGCCTTACCCAACATCCCAATTTATCCTCACAACAACCTTGTGAAGTAGATATTATTAATCTCTGTTTTACAGATACAGAAACTGAGGCACAACAATTGTATTTGCTTATACATAAGGATACTAACTTGCCCAGGATCACAGAGTATGTGTCTGGGGTTATATATGAATTTAGGTTTTCCTAATTCCAAGTGCATAAATCTATCTACTGGACTAATCAGATGCTGTATTCTTTGAAATTGATTGAAAGACACTGCCAGGACAGTTTGGTGGTATAGGCAAAAGAACACTGACTTTGGAGTTAAGGAGATGGGAATTGAAATCCTGCCTCAGACTCTAATTAGTTATGCGGCTCTGGAAAATTCACTTAACTTCTGTTTGCTTCAGTTTTCTCAACCACAATATGGGGTTAATAATAGCATCTATCTCTCCAGGTTGTATTGAGCTACAAAGAAGATACTTTGCAGTATGTACTGTATTGTAAAGTATTTTGCAAATGTTCAAAATAAGTTCAAGCTGATATTATTGACTAGCATTTACATTGTGATTTAAGGTTTGCAAGTTCTTTACGTGTATTATCTCATTGGATCCCAAACAACCTTGTGGTATGATGCTATTATTATCCCCACATTTTAGATGAGGAAAATGAAGTCTACAAAGGTAAGGAGACTCATCCAGGGTCACACAACCAATTAGTGTCTGAGTCATAATTTGAATTCAGGTTTTCCCCATCTAAGACACTATCTAC
The DNA here is from genome assembly GCF_037893015.1 of Macrotis lagotis. Lineage (NCBI taxonomy): Eukaryota > Metazoa > Chordata > Mammalia > Peramelemorphia > Peramelidae > Macrotis > Macrotis lagotis. The sequence goes on from NC_133658.1 coordinate 556,513,796, forward strand.
TCTAATCCTTGTCTGCCTGTGGACATCTCTCAATGTCTTTCCTAATTACATATATTAGAATAAATAAATACCTGGATAATTCAAACTGATTTATTGATCTGTTAATTCCATGATTTGGATATTGCCTCAGGGAATATGAATTACCAGAATGCTTGAAGCAACCATGATATAGCCAAGTCTCATTTTTTGCTTCATTTCTTTCTTACCTGACTTAATCACAGAATGGGCATTTCCTCAGGCATACTGAGAGCTATTAAAGACCTTAGCTTAAAAAGTTCAATGCATTTTGATATATATTTGGCCACCAGATCCAGATGACCCCAGAGGAGAAAATGAGACTGGTGACTTTGCACTGTCCTCCCTCACCCAAATTCAATTCCCTGGCAAATCACCTCCCTGATGTCATGGTCCTCTTTGAGGAAGAAGGACAAACAACAACAGGCTTACCTATAATTATGAATCAAAACATTCAGTGTATACACTAGTTCGAGAGAGCAGTAAAAGAGTAAATGTCTTAGATGACATTCAACAAAATAGATATCCTTAGAAATATTTATCAATTCAACTTTTAGCTATTTAATGGCAGGTGAATCTTGAAGAAGTTAACACAAGGGGCGGCTAGGTGGCATAGTGGATAGAGCACCGGCCCTGGAGTCAGCAGTACCTGGGTTCAAATCCAGTCTCAGACACTTAATTTACCTAGCTGTGTGGCCTTGGGCAAGCCACTTAACCCCATTTGCCTTGCAAAAAAAAAAACCTAAAAAAAAAAAGAAGTTAACACAAAACCATGGAAGAGCTTTGCTTTGCTTTGAACAGTCCTAAAGAAAGAGACTTTTTGAGTTATAATTTTATCCATGTTGGTTGGTTTTTTGGTTTTTGTTTGCTTGTTTCTCTTTATTTCCTCTCCTATTTTCCCCCTCCCATCTTCCCCTTTATCTTCTTTCCTTCTTTCTTTCCCCTCTTCCTTCCTTCCTTCCTACCCTTCTTCCTTCCCTCCTTTCTTTCTGCCTTCCTTCTTTTCACAAATATTTTTAAGCATTTTCTATACACTACATACAGTTAAGTATTTGAAATACCAAGACAAAACATAATATTTTTGACCCTAAAGAAAATTACATTCTATTGGAAGAAAACTACATATACACATGTTTTAAGGGTTTTTTTGCAAGGCAATGGAGTTAAGTGCCTTGCCCAAGGCCACACAGCTAGGTAATTATTAAGTGTCTGAGGACGGATTTGAACTCAGGTACTCCTGACTCCAGGGCCAGTGCTCTATCCACTGTGTCACCTAGCCACCCCTACATATACACATTTAAACAAATAAAAACACATGGTAATTTCCAGGAGGAGGCAAAGGTCTAATCTGAAGGGCAACTTGTTAGATTTAAAAAAAATATTTTCAGGGGTCCAAAAGAGAGGGGGCTATTATGAATAAATATGATGAAGCTGGAAGTGGTGGTTAGGGAAGCTCTGGAGCTTCAGCTCAGACAGCCTACAACTTTGAATCACAAGGATTCTGAGAAGAGTCACAGGACAGCTAATTGTCATACTTTCCTTAACTGTGTGGTAGAAATTTGTCTGCCTTAAATTTAACAGTTTTACTAATGTACTGAGCAGATTCCAATTCAAAATCATTTGGTACAACTTGATCCATAAAATGAGTGAGAACATTTTATGAGACATCTTCTTCATCTCAGAGGACAGAGCATAACTATTTAGCCACAATGCCCTTCCTGCCTGAAGTGGTTTCCTACCATCATTACTCTTGTCCTGAATATTTTTTATAACTCAAGAATTTTCCTTGAATTACATCTGATTAACTAATATTCCACTGATTTTTTAGACCCAACGTTTTCTTTTGAATCACTTTCACTGATTTTAATAGTGAAGCAAGACCTTGATTTAAAAAAAAAATTAAAATGGAACACGTGTCCTAAATTAAATAACTCTTAGCAAAAAGACAAGGTAATCATCTGATATTATCTTCAAGATAGGGTTATGTTCCTGTAATATGTCTCCTCACAAAATTAAGACTTCTTTCTCATAGTTTTAGCGTTGGCTGTGGGGAGATAGAGCCAAGTTAATCCATCCCCTATCCTACTGTAATAGATAAAAAGAACCTAGACTTTCCTAATAGCACATCTTTAAATCCCTTCATTACTAAGCTAGGAAGAGTGTCAAATCTTTTCTTGCTATGTGTGTAATAATGAGCCTAGGCAAAAATTCCTTATCTCCCTGGTTTCTATGCGCTAAAGAAGCTTATTCATTCCCTTATCCTTTCCACGTGACTTGGCTCCATGTTCCATTCCAAGGAAAAATAATATGCCCCTTCTTATTTGGAAGGCCTATTACTTTCACCTTGTGACTCATATTCGTTATCTCACTTGTCACAGGAACTGGTTCAACAAACACATATATTCAGCCATATATTCTCTCTGCGGCATCTCACATATTGGCAGCAATAGAGGGAGCAGATGAAAGTATCATTTAAACCTGGGCATCGAAAGGTCTTTGCATGTAATTTAAAGGGAGCAGCAAGTCCTAGCCACATCAGAGGCACCTGTGTAGTGGTTTTGTAAATGACATTCCAACCCTTTGTACTTAATGTGCAGATAGATCTACTAGCTCCTTGCCGTCACAGTCTCATTACAGGTTATGCCTTAAGAATATTTTCTTAGAGTTACACTTACAGAAATGTGCTCAGGGGGATTAGAAAGAAGGGATAACACTGAGGTAGTGCTCTCTCCAAGCTGCTTGGACAATGCTGACAACCTAAGTAAAACTTCCACACGGACTTCCACACGGACAAATGATCTGCAGTTTCCATTCATGGAGTGTTGGCAATGGCAGGGGATCTTGGGGTCCTCTTTTTCAACCCCTTCATTTTGCTGCCGAACAAAGTGAATTCAGAGAAGTGAAATTACTTGCCCATAGTCACAGAGCTAGTAGAGGTGACAGAGAAAAGTCCAGGTTATAGGTCTCCTGAGTCTCAATGAATGATTCTCTCTACACCCACATAACTGTTTCTATTTGTATTACTTCATTATCGGGAAGTGCCATCAAGATGCCTCAGCAGGGTTGCCGCATCTAGAAATTTTTTTAAAAGCCATGATCAAAATGACTGCAAAGGGGTACTATGATCTAGATAACCTTTTGGAAAGGAAAAAGGCATTTTGATAATATCTCTGGTTATTGCCTGTCATTAATAAAATTTAATAAATATTTATCCAGCTCAATTAGAGTCAACTGAATTAATGAACTTGTCAACAATAAATATGCCCTGCCAATACCCATTGGAACAAATGTTTGACCTAATAAGACCCTAGAATCTGCTTCAGGCTCACATCAACTCTTACCTGATAAATTCTGTGATAACTTGGTCTTATCTTTACTAATGGAAAATATAACATATTTCTCCCCTTCCTGTCTGAGTCACTTCAAAACTTAAAGGTACTCGATAAACTCCTGTGGCTACCTATCAACTATAGGATCAAAAATAAAATCATCTGTTTGTTGTTTAAAATCCTTCAAAACCTTCCTTTTTCTCCCACTTTCTAGTCTTTACACCTTACACTCTTCTCTTCCTAAAAAAAAATAAATAAAATAAACAAAAAATAATCTCTTCAAATCAAAAACACTAACCTTTTTTCTATTGCTCAAATACAACACTCCAGCCACCAGCTCTGTGTATTTTCCCTGGCTATCCCCACCATGCCCAGGATGCTCTCCCTCCTCATCTCCACCTCCTGACTTCCCTGCCTTTTTCAGGTTCCAGCAGAAATATTATCTTCATTGATAAGACTTTCTTAATCACCTTTAACTATAGTGCGTTTTCCCCACTATCATTTCCCATTTGTCCTGTATCAAACTTGTTTGTATGCAGCGGTTTGAATGTTGTCTCTCTATTGTCTCCTTAAGAACATAAACTGTCTTTGCCTTTCCTTGTACCTAGAAGGTGGTTAAATAAATGTTTATTGACCAGCTGACTCTCCATATCCCAACATGTAGTCCTCTTCTTTTTAGGATCTTGCTCTGATGTAGAATAAGACAGTCGTTTTCTTTAGAGCTAATATAGAGGTGAACCTAGATCAGAGGTTCTCAAAGTGTTGGCAGATGTCTTGTGGAAGTCCCTGTGGCTCTTTCAGGAGGTTCATGGGATTAAAAATTATTTTGATAATAATTCTAAGACATAGTTACCTGTTAAAATACTCCCCCTTTTCCAGCTATTTTCTTCATGTGCTTCAACCAAAATAATACAGCACAACAGATTGAATACAGATGTAGATATGAGAATACAGCTGCTTTTGATTAGGCTAGACAGCAAAGACAATTTCAAAAATATCTAAAAAAATGCCATTCTCACTAAATATTTTCTTTGTTTTGGAAAATAGTTATATTCATAAAAATGTTATTTAAATTTTATGTAATGGATTTATTATTATTATTTTAATGAATTAACATATCTTATAAAAAGTGACCAGGTTTAATTTCTAATATTATAAATAACAATAATTATAATTTGCATAAACAACAGCTCTTTGGGAATCTCAATAGTTTTTAAGAGTGTAAAGAGGGGGGCAGCTAGGTGGCACAGTGCACAGAGCACCAGCCCTGGAGTCAGGAGTACCTGGGTTCAAATCTGACCTCAGACACTTAATAATTACCTAGCTGTGTGGCCTTGGGCAAGCCACTTAACCCCACTGCCTTGAAAAAAACCTAAAAAAATTTTTCAAAAAGTGTAAAGGGGTTCTGAGAACAAAAACTTAAGAATCACTGAACTAGATTAAGGTTCCTTCAAACTAAAAAATTCTCTGACATGAGGTGAAACACACTTTGAATAAATGAGCAGCTTGTTTATCTGTAAGCAAAGCATCTCAACTTTAGAGACTCTGAGTAAAGAACCACATGGTTTTTATGCAGATCTATAGCTAGATGAGTTTAAATAGACAGTATATGAAAGCAAATCTGTACTTTATTATAATACTTTTATACTTTCCTTTGTTTAACTTTTCTTGATAGCTGTTGTCAGTTAAGGTGATTTTTTTTTTATTAGTTCTGTGCCTTTGGAATAAGTTAATGAACCATCGTTCTTTTTTAGTCTTGGTAACTTAGCCTAAGGACCTCACAACATGCCAGTTTTTCCACCTTATTTAGTGGAGATTGTCTTATAGAGAGGCAGTAATGATTACCACCAAGAAAACAGAGATGGTCCCTTGGAATAAATGTATCCCTCATGGGATCTAACCAAGCTTACTTTAGAGGTCAACTGGGTTGAAGATTCACATCCCCATCCCACCCCCATAATGAGAACTCAGTCAAAAGCATTATCAGAGAGGAGCACCCATTTCTCAACTACTTTGCAACTAGGCATAACTCCAAGTCATGTGTTCTATAAAATGGATATAATTACACCTGTTCCCTCCTGATTACATGGAGATATTGTGAGAATTATTTAAATAATGGTTGTCAGAAAATCTGAATTCCTCTGAGAGGAAAGCTATATAAATACAACATGTGATTATCCAGAATGTCATCCTACCTGTAAATATCAGGACAGATATTCAGATTATGAGACAAGACCCACAAGTCACAATGCCACTCTGGAAATTTCCACAGAGGCTCCATGGATTCTCCAGAAAACTCAGTTGTGTCCTAACCACAAAAGCAAAAGGTTATAAAGAAAGAGACTTTATGGAGTCATGCAACTTCTCCCATCGTCAAGATGGTAGGTAGTGACATAGCTGCCTTTTTTCCTTTAAAATAGAGTTTCATAGCAAGTATGTGTATTTTGAAGCAAATTCTTTCTGTAGTATGGGGCAGCTTGAGTACTTATTTGGGAGTCATAAGAAGTCTTTTAATCCTATTTCCTTGGCATTTATTTGCTAAGTGACCATTTTATAAGACATTTAGCCTCCCTCTAACCTCAGTTTCCTCATCTATAAAATTGGAGCTTGCATCATCCGCTTCATAAAGTTCTTGGGAGGGGAGTACTTTGGTGAATGTTAAAGTGTTCTATAAGTGTCTTGAATTATTATGACAATTATTATGAATTAGGTTCTCTGGGTGAGGGGTGGAGGGATGGCTAACTGGCGCAGTGAAAAGACTGCCAGACCTAAAGTCAGAAAGAGTCATCTCCCTAAGTTCAAATCCAGTGTCAGACACTTACTACCTTGTTTGCCTCAGTTTCCCCATCTATAAAATGAGCTGGAGAAATAAATGGCAAAATACTCCAAAATGGGTTGGACATGACAGAAAAACAAGTAAACTGAAAGGCCCCTGGAGAAACAGCTGTAATTCAGATGTCATGAGAAGGTAGATTTCATTTCAGAGAATATTTTTTCTTTCATTGCTCAACCTAGCAATGTGTAGATAGGATGGTTCATAGATTGAGGATAGCAATTATTATTCTACAATACGCAATAGATTTTTTGGCAATTAATTACATCTCTACCTAGTCAAATAGCTAAAACTAGGCATTCTTTTACAATGGTTTAAATCTTATTGTAGGAAGCTATCAGTTTTCCCATTCCTGCAAAGAACTATGGGTAAGAATATTTTAATCAACTGAGTTTCATGCTTCATTGGTTACTGGCTGCACTTGCCTATGGCTTTGGCATTTACCTATGTCCCTAATCTACATTTGGATTTGGAGCTAAAGTTAAAGAGGTCTGATCTATAAAAAAGTTGGTGTGCATTGTATTTTCAGTTCTATTCTCAGCTGTGCCATCAGCTAGATGTTAATTCCTGTTCACACCTAGTTTAACAATTCTGCAAATGTAGAGCCTCCTGCATGAAAGATTTACCAGACAGATGTTGGCTTGAAGACAGGCACAAGTATTATTGCATGCCAGAACTGGAAATGATTTAAAAAGGTCAACTGGGGCAGTCTCCTGCCTCCAGGTAGGTGGATAGCTAAATCACCCATAACAATTATCTGGCATGGTTTTAAATTTCTTCAGGGTTAAAAATCCCCTAATTTTCCCTGACATCATGTTTAATCATACCTAAGTTTTATGGATTGTTAGAATACTAGATTTGTTGAAGGATCTGAGTTCACATCCCAGTTCTGGCATCTATGTGATCCTGGGAAGTTATTTCATCCTTAGAGGTGATTTCTTGCCATGCAAAATGAGGGTTTGGATTAAGTGACATTTTTTTTGCACATTAATGGGGTTAAGTGACTTGCCCAAGGGCATGCAACTAGGTAATTATTATATGTCTGAGGTTGCATTTGAATTTAGGTCATCCTGACTCCAGGGCCAGTGCTCTATCCAGTACTCCACCTAGCTGCCCCAGATTAAGTGACTTCTAAAGGCCCTCCCTGCTTATAAACTATATAGCTGATCAGCTTAGTGGGACAGAAATAAGGCATCAGTATGGGCTATGTCTAGAGCAAAATGTAAAATTTATCATCAAAACTCTTCCCCATAGTTTAAGCTAAAGACAATTCCATAGCAGAATAAACATCCTCTTCTTTTTTTAAAAAAAAGTTAAAAGGCAAAAATCATGGATCTCACTGATGGACCCTTATGGACTCCCTGGTGTTCTTCCCCTTTCCAGGAGTACTTTAGCTGATTGGATGGCTTTGAATTGAACATAATATATCCCTATTACAAGATATCAGGGCTTCGGTGTGTTCGTCTTCAATTTCTTCCCCCTCAGAGTAGGTCTGTAATTAAAGCCATCACATTGAGAGTGACAAGCTGTGTCTCCAGGAGGCCGACATATCCAAAGAATTCACTGAATTTCTCACTTTTCATACAGATGTTTTAACCACATAGAGACATATCCCAAGACAAATGATAAAAGCTATTTTTTGTCTTTAAAATGGTTCAAGAAAGTAAAACCAAAATGTTTCTGAGTATTATCTCATACATTTTTAGAGCACAAAATTCTAAATTTTGACCATGTTTAAAAATAATCTGTGAATTTTTAGAAAATCTAGAGAGTAAATCCTAGATGAGAATGAAAGGAGAGATTATATTTATTTAAAAATATAAAAACATAGTAAGTAAATAGGTAAAAAAGAAAGGAGAGATTATATTTATTTAAAAATATAAAAACATAGTAAGTAAATAGGTAAAAAAGAACCAAATTTCCCTGTTTTCTAATGAAGTAATTATAAAAACAATCAATTATTTCTTTTTTTCTGAAGCTGTATCTCTATAATATACCAATCTGTGTTACATTGTTTAGACCCTGCTAGAGTATGAGTCAACGAGAAACTGAGCATAAACTTGGGTTTATGATTCACTGGCCAGTCAGGAAGGAAAATCCACCTGCCCTTCTCTTCTCTCAACAATGAAAAACAAACAAGCAAATAAATGAATGAATGCATATATAACTATTCAATTCTAAAGAAACAAACTTTTTAAAACATACACACGTGTGTACATATATAAATAATTTATCTTAATTTCCAAATACATTCTTCCCAGCTCTTTCTTTAAATAGCCATCTCCTTGTAATCAAAAAAAAAAAAAAAAAAAGTAAGGCAAAACTAACCAAAACATCAACCAAGTCTAATGGTGCACTTTGATTTTGGTTTTTTTTTTTTTTGCAAAGTAATGACGTTAAGTCACACAGCTAGGCAATTATTAAATGTCTGAGGCCGAATTTGAATTCAGGTTCTCCTGACTCCAGGGCTGGTGCTCTATTTACTGCACCACCTGGCTGCCCCTCTCATGGTGTATTGACTACTCCACACTCATAATGCCTAATTTCTGTAAAGAAGGGATAGAGATGCATTTTGTCATCTCTTTTGGGGCCAATTTGCACATAATAACACAGTGAAAACAACTTAGAAATACAGTTGTTCATATTTCCTATATTTAGAAATATTTAATACCTTAATAACTTAATTCTGTTTTCTATGTTTAATACTTAAATTATCCAAAGGTAACTAAATCCCTAAAAGTCATTGTCTCAAGTGCTATGTATAAATAAGGTGAAAATGGGTTTGGGGACCTGTACAACCTGCCTTCATGGCCACAGTCACATTTCATGATTTTTAAAGCAAATACCACTTGGAAGTTGTTATAAATTATAAGTTCTATGAAAGATAATGTGTATATGTATATTTTCAGTCTATGTTTATATATGTATTTGTATGTGTAACACATGGATTATTTCCTTCCCCTTTCTGGGTAGATATCATAATTAATCTGGGCACTTTACCAGAGCTGATTTGGTAAAGAATACCTGGATTTACTGTAAAATAGTACTTTCAAGCATAACACTCAGTCTGCTGAGGTGGAAGAAACATTATGTAAGGCCTATTTCCAAAGTGTGTTAAACTTTAGTCACAGACTGGGAAACTGAAGTAGAATTCATCAAGGAAGTTTGGCTGAACTCTCGTCTAGTAAACATGTATGAAAATATCTAGAACATCTATGTTGTGTATATCTATCAAATTCTGAATGAATTCACACAGATTCACACATAGACATACCATACACACACACACACACACACACACACACACACAGACACACCTTTCACAGAATGGAGAAAGTTTCTCTACTATTCTAGAAACACACTTGATTCCAGTCTGATGTGGAGTCCCTTTAACTTTCTCAGTTCTGCTGGGCCTGGCTCTGAAATGAAGAAGACAGAATTCAGGCTCTGGCTCTCCCCCTTATTAGGGCACGGTGGCTGAAAAACCACTTCAACTCTCCAAGAAGATAAGTTACCCATGAGGTGCTATCTGAGGAAGGGTTTTTACTCCAAGAGTTCCTTACATTGATTCAATATATCATCTCCAAGTCATTTGAATTTTTTTTTATGTTTTTGCAAGGCAAATGGGGTTAAGTGGCTTGCCCAAGGCCACACAGCTAGGTAATTATTAAGTGTCTGAGGTCAGATTTGAACTCAAGTACTCCTGACTCCAGGGCTGGTGCTCTATCCACCACGACACCTAGCCGCCCACAAGTCATTGAATATTAAGCATAAACCCGACTCCTTAAAGACCTTCATCATAGTAGCAAGCAGAGAAAATGGCCAAGTTTTGTACAAGCAGGCTCTTGAAGTAGCCTAAATAGATGGTTTCACTTTAAGGGGTTACTTACATTAAGATCTTCAGAACTACAAATATTCCTGTGTATATGGACTAGATCCTCAAAACACAGTCAGACGTTGATAATGTATTACAGCATTAGTGCTATTTATAATCAACAGAATTACTAACGCTGTAATCATGTAAGTTTGGGGATTATAATTATGACAGTATAAATAGCAGTCAGAATGTCTTGAAGCATCTTACTGAAGTTGATGGCAAACATAGCTCTGGAGGTTTTCCAAAGTGGAAGACCAACCAAGGGGTCCAAACCTGCTCACGTCTGCTCAAGTGTTTTATAAACCATTTTAAAGATGCCTCCTGAAGGCATGCTGGCTCTTTCTATGCCTAGCAACTACAGGTAGTTCAGTTATTTTCAAAACGCCTCTACATAGAGTAGATATGTACACCCACCTTTGTGGAGCCCCTTCATGATAGAAAAGCTAAAGAGCTGACCCTGTGTGGGTCATTTATTGGCTTCTACTGGTCATTTGCCTTTCTTGGATGAGGTCCCCACTCTCTGAGAGCTTGTTTGGATGGACACAGGTCCTTTGTACTAGTTAAGTAGACTGACTCACATAGATTTCTTGCCACTAATGCTCTGAAGAAAATGAAATCCAGAGATTTTATGGCTGATAATTAAGAAGATCAATACCACTAGTGAAATAAAGATTGAGCTGCTTGAGAAAAAAAATGGTTTATCTTGTGATTGCTGTTATTTACTTGCAGCATAATTGGAATGTTTTCTTATATCTTATACCTCTTATTCCTTTCTTATACACCTTAGTTTTCCCAGTCTCTTTTTTAGTAATCTTTTTAATGAATATGTCACTTTTCACTTTTAACAGCCACGGTGTAAATATTGCACATATACCTACAAGGCTTTACTGTCTGATTATTATCTAAATTATATGTGTGTAATGTATGTATATGCATATATATATATGTACGTGTGTGCATATATAAAATAACTTATAATAGGGTATATATATGTATGTATATATATATATATACATATATATATATATATACAGAGAGAGAGAGAGATACAAAGAGGGAGACATGGACAGACACAAAGACAGACAGACAGAAATAGAGAAATGGAGAGAGAGACAGAGAGAAAGAGAACATATACAAAGGGAGTAAAGAGAAATGGGGCAGAGGAAGGTGGAAGAAGGAGAAGAAGAGAAACAGGGTAGAATGGGGAAAAAAGAATGGGTTTGGGGGAAAGGAGAGAAGTAGGTTCTAATGGTCCAATTTCCTCTTGTATTATAGTATATCAGCAAAGAGCTGAGATTCCCACCAGCTCTGAAGGTCTATTTAAATCTTTTGTTTCTTCACAGATAAGACAACTTCTTGAGGACAGTGGGATTGAGGAGATAGAGGTTAAGAGATGAAATAAGAGGGCGGAGCCAAGATGGCAACAAGAAGGGATCTAGTCTTAGGAGCTCTTTGATAAAAACTCATAAACTAAGGACTCTAACTAAACTTTCGAGAGACAGAACCCACAAAGGAACCCAATGAGGCAGTTCTCCTACTCAAGGTAACCTGGAAAAGAGCAGAAAGGCTCTGCTCCCTGGGGTTGGAGGGGCAGCCCACCGGAGGGGTGGCCCACCAGGGTGAAAGAAGTTCAGCCTCCTGGAGGCAGCCCCAGGGCGCTGGGAGCCACGGCTCACAGCAGCAGGGGAGTCTCCTGAGCTGCACCCCGGGGAGCACCGGCACAAAGTGGGGGAACAGCGGGGGACCTCTGCCAGAGCGAGCAAGAGCACATGGAGTACACAGGGAGCAGGTTGGTCTTTCTGCAGCCTAGACCCGGAAACAGAAGCAGGTGGAGCCTGTAAGCAGGAGCCACCAGGGCATGAGCCCATTGAGCTGAGGGAGGGGAGTGAAGAGAGACTGCAGAGCTCTGTCCTCTGCCCCTGGAACAGGATTCTGGGGCTCTGACCACATTCAGATCCTGATCCCAGTCTAGGCCCCCCCATAGAACAACAGGGCCCCCCCACCTCAGCCCCATGGTAGAGGGGGGCACTTATATGGTCATTCACAGACCAGGAGGGAGGACAGAACCTCACACACTGAGACCCTTGTGGGAGTGTCCCAAAAGCTCAGGAAGCACCCCAAAAAACAGGCTTAGGCTGGGAAAATGAATAAGCAAAGAAACAAGAGGAAGACCATTGAGAAATATTTTGCAAATGAGCCCAAGAAGGATCAAAATACTCAGTCTGAAGATGAGGAAGCACAAGCTCCTGCATCTAAAGATTCCAAGAAAAACAGAAATTGGGCTCAGGCTATGATAGAGCTCAAAAAAGACTTTGAAAATCAAATGAGGGAATTGGAAGAAAAACTGGGAAAAGAAAGGAGAGAGATACAGGAAAAACATAAAAATGAAGTCAGCAGCTTAGTCAAGGAAATCCAAAAAAATGCTGAAGAAAATATCATGCTAAAAAACAGCTTAGGTCAAATGGATAAAACAGTTCAAAAAGTTATTGAGGAGAAGAATGCTTTAAAAAAGCAAAATTGGCCAGATGGAAAAAGAGATAAGAAAATTCTCTGAGGAGAACAAATCCTTCAGACAAAGAATAGAATTCAGGGAGATTGATGAATTTACCAGAAATCAGGAATCAATACTTCAAAACCAAAAAAAATGAAAAATTAGAAGAAAATGTGAAATATCTCATTGAAAAAACAACTGATACAGAAAACAGACTTAGGAAAGATAATCTGAAAATTATTGGAATACCTGAAAGTCATGATCAGGAAAAGAGCCTTGACATCATTTTCAAAGAATTACTACAGGAAAATTGCCCCTGATATTCTAGAAGCAGAGGGCAAAATAGAAATGGACAGAATCCACCGATTCCCCCCGAGAAAGAGATCCCAAAAAACCAACTCCCAGGAATATTATAGCCAAGTTCCAGAACTCCCAAGTCAAAGAGAAAATATTACAAGCAGCCAGAAGGACACGGTTCAAATATCGTGGAGCTGCAGTCAGGATCACACAGGACTTAGCAGCAACTACATTGGAAGCTCATAGGGCTTGGAATACAATATACCAGAAGGCAAAAGAGCTTAGAATGCAGCCAAGAATGAACTACCCAGCAAGGCTGAATGTCCTCTTCCAGGGGAAAAAGAGGGACTTTCAATGAACCAGGGGAATTTCAAAGGTTCCTTTTGGAATGGCCAGAGCTGAACAGAAGGTTTGATCTTCCGATACAGGACTCAGGTAAAGCATGGAGATTGGAGGAGGGGGGGGAAATATGAGGGACTTAATGAGGATGAACTGCATGTATAGAAAAATGATACTGATAATATTCATATGAACCATCTCAGTTAATAGAGCAGGTAGAGGGAGCTTTTATAGTTGAAGCACAGGAGAAAGCTGAATTTGAAGATAAAATATGGTGTAAAAATGGAGTCAATAGAAAAAAAGGGAAATGGAATGGGAGAAAGAAAAAGGAGAGGGGGAATAGGCCAAGATATTTCACATAATAAGATTTTTTTCATTACAATGAGCTATTGCAATGATATGGAAGGGGGGAGGCAAGGGGGAATGAGGGAACCTTTGCTCTCATCAGAGATGGCTAGGAGAGGAAACAGCAAATATACTCAATGGGGTATAGACAACTGGAGTAAGAAGGAGGGGGAGGAGCAGGGGGAAGGGGTGGGGATATGAATACAGGAGGAGAGGATGGACCATGGAGGGACAGTGGTCAGATATAACACATTTTCTTTTTTACTTCTTGCAAGGGGCTGGGATTGGAAGGCCTGCCCAGGACCATAGGGCCAGGTGGGTTCTGGGTCTAAGGGGTGGTATGGGGGCTCAGGGTTTCTTGGCCCCAGGACCAGGGATCTGTCTGCTGCACCACTCAGCAACCCTACAGCAGAGTCAGAGTGAAAGGAGAGAGAAAATAGAGTACATGGTAGTGGAGAAATAAGAAAGGAGGGAGTTGCGATCAGCAATGGCAACGTTGGAAAAATATGGAAGTAACTTTTGTGATGGACTTATCATAAAGAATGTGATCCACTCATGACAGAGTTGTTGGTGTTGAAACAAAGACTGAAGCACATTTTTTGTTATTATTATTTGGGGGGGAGGGTGCAGGGCAAGTGGGGCTGGGTGGCCTGCCTGGGGCCACATAGCAGGGTGATCTTTGGGTGTCTGGGGCCGGATTCGGACCCAGGTGCTCCTGGCTCAAGGGCCAATGCTCTGTCTGCCACCCAGCCACCCCTACTATTATTACTATTTTATTTTATTTTGGGTCTTTTTTTTTCTTCTTTTTGTTTTTTGCAGGGCAGTGGGGATCAGGTGGCTTGCATGTCACATGGCTGGGTGATTGTTGGGTTTATGAGGCTGGATATGGACTCGGGTGCTCATGGCTCCTGGGCTGGTGCTTCGTCCATTGCACCACCTGGCCATACCTATAATTATTACTATTTTTTTTTAATTTTAATTTTTTTTCTCTCCCCTTTACTTTTTCGCCCAAGCAAGTCTATCTATATTCATGGGGGGAGGGGTATTTTGTTTACTTGTAAACAAGTATATTTTATTAATGTAAAAAAATTTGTACAAAATGAGAATAAAAAATAAATTAAAAAATAAAAATAAAAAACATCATTACACACACACACAAAAAGAGATGAAATAAAATAATCCCTTGACTCTTAAAAGAAAAAGAAGAGGAAATGTCTGCAACATCAAACAAAATCTTAGTCCCTGAATTCCTCAACAAAACTAGGTAACTGCTTTTTTGGTTTTCAAGGGTGAAGATAATGAGCTGATGTACTGACATGAGGTAGAAAATTCCTCTTCCAAGTCTGAGCTTCTCTGTTTCTGTGATTAAGACATCAAGACAGAACAACTCACTGTTGCTTTCTAGAGAATAGTAGAACCCAGCCTGAGATTAAGGCCATCCCAGGGCCATGATAAATATAACAAGAGTTGCATAGAACTTTGAGATGATCTGCCTTATTTCTAGCAAGATTATACATCTCATTGCTTGTGGAGATTTGGTGCTGAGAGCTGTGGAGGTTTTCTGCTTCTAGTGATGAAGGGATTGCCACTTTAATATGATAAAATAACTTTTGACAGACCCCTAATCCTCCCTCTACCCCTAATAGCAACTGGGGAAAGTATGCTGGATCAACTGAAAAAGAGGGAGTTTCTGCTCTTCCAGGTGGAAAGATCCATTCTCCAGGTAGCTTCATGTAATTCTTCAACTTCCCATGAAGAAATGGGAAGATGGGCTCTACTCTTTCTCGCCCTTCCAGCCACAAAGGGCTAGAACAAAGGGATTGAGCTGGATGAGTTACCATTTTTCTTTTAGAATGTTTTCTTTCCTTAACATATTATCAGACATTGCTGATGATGCTGATGATAATCGACATTTATATAATGCTTTAAGGTGTGTAAAGCACTTCATGTGTGAATATATATATATATATATATATATATATATATATATATATATATATATGAAATTGATAATCAGAAGAATCCTGTGAGTGGGTACCATTATTATCCCTATTTTACTGTGGATGAGGAAACAGAAAGAATTGAACTGGATGAATACAAGTGAGTCTTGTGAGGCAGAGAGGCTTAAGGAGTATTGAATTAAATCTATTAGGTGAAACTGTCTGAGGGGCAAGGCAAGGGAAGTTTCTTCATTAAAGTAAGTGATTTGGGGGGTAGCTGGGTGGAGTGGTGGATAGAGTATCAGCCATTGGAATCAGGAGGACCTTAGTTCAACTAGAGCCTCAGATAACTTGCCAGCTGTGTGACCCTAGGCAAGTCATTTAATTCTAATTACTTCCAAGAAAGATGATGATTTACTTCTTTTGTCTTATCAGTCCAAAGCACAAACTCGAGGTGAGATGTGGAATGCCTATTCAATCAGCCCACAAACTACTTTAGGTTCTGATAAGATTTAAATATTGATCTTCTAAGCGAGAATATAAGAATAGCTATAAATTAAATAACCGAATCTTATTTTCAAGCCCTTCTGCCAATATACACCTAAGTTTTATGTGGGACATTCTTTTTTGTATAGGAAATAAATATTTGTCTAAAACTTGACTTAAACTGCAGATCCAGGTGACTCCAGAGGTAAAAGTGTTCAGCACCTATCTTTACTTAAATCTAACTCACTTGCATGTCATGACATCACCTCCCTGATATCATGGTCTTCTTCAAGAACAAAGGACAAAGAACAACCAGCACCATATACCTTTTCATCCCTCTCCCCCAAGATCTAAAACCTAAGTTATAAGTAATTTTTTGTCATAGCATTAGGGTAAGGAGTACATAATGAATGAGAAAAAGAAGCCTAGTTTATCAATTCTCATTAAAGGCTATACTCCCCCAAGACTGAGTCCCATCCTGATCATGTACAAAGGTCCAGAGTTCAAATGGGCCTCCTTAGGTAGGAGTGAAGTTCCTAGGCGGAGGGTTTTTTTGTTATTTTTAAAAAATATTTAATATAAATGCTACGGAAGGTATCCCTTCAATATTAGTTTTCCTATAACCAAAGTAGGTAGGAACAGATTTGGATTTGGAGTCAGGAAAAATCTAAGTTCAAATCTTGCATCAGACATTAGCTGTGTGGCCCCAGGCAATTCATTTAACTGCTCTCTACCTCAGTTTCCTCATCTGTAAAGTGGGAATGACATCTACCTCTGATCTCCTAGGATTATTGTGAAGATAACATGAGATAATATTTATAAAGTTTTTTGCAAACCTTAAAGCACTAGGTAAAGGCTTATCATCATTATTAAATAATAATAATAATCTCTCTCATTCTTAGTACAAACCTGATAAAAGAATGAAGGCAATCTTTCCACTTGACAACATAGTAAGTATCTTAAAAATTGAAAGAAGGAGTAATTCTGTTATGCCTGTTTTCCTCTGCTGCTTTCTGACATCTGTTATCAATCAGACAACTCCTGCTAATGGATCCCTAAAATCTGAGTACCTGAGAAATGGAGGTTCTCTTTCATGGAATGACACCCATGTCTGAAAAGCTGTTTATGCAGCTTATCTGGCAAAATTTGAGTACATTACCTGTGATTCATAATGCAGATTAATTCATGATTCAGATTAGGCTAATTATGTGAGTAGATTACATGGAACATTGCACTATTTTAAAAAAAATGATAATTCTTAATTTTCTAAAAAATTATCTTTTTTTCATAATGTGTTTATGTCAGGGTCCATGTAGATAATGGATAGAGTAAATTCATGTTAAGAAATATTTAGGCTCATCAAAAACAATGGGGCAGCTAGAAAGAGTATGGAGTGGATAGAGTATTGGACCTAGAGTCAGGAAGATCTTCATTCAAATCTAACCTCAAACACTTACAAGATGTATCTTGTAATGGCAAATTGCTTAAGCCTGTTTGTCTCAGGTTTCTCATTTGTAAATGATGAAAGAATTTAATTGCATAAAATAAGACAATTTAAGGCATAAGGAGGAGGGGAAGAGAGAGAGAGAGAGAGAGAAAGAGAGAGAGAGAGAGAGAGAGAGAGAGAGAGAAAATGATGAATGATAAAGGGACTAGTCTGCTAGAAAAAATAGGAAGTATAGATTGGAAATAGAATATTATATAGAGAGAGCCATCCATTGAAGATTTCTAAGTGAGAAAGAGGGCAGGTAACATAATCATAGATATTTGCTATTTTCATTTTCAATGGGCTAATCTAGGGTCTCATGACAAATATATGAGGGAGTTATAAAGCATTATTGTAGGAGGGGTAAAGATTGTAACTTGTGAGGGGGATCAGTACAACAACCTTTTTACTTCATGCTATTTTTCAACTAATATTCAAAGTCAAGTTCCCTCCATGTTTCCAATTAATACTATTCTCTAACTCCAGTGAAAGCAAAACAAAAAAGCTTCTCATTATTATTATAATCTCTATCAATCAACGTCTTCTGACAAATGAATCAATCACCAAGCATCTATTAAGATATTTTTGTGTGCCACTCTGCTAGGAGCTGAAAAAACTAGGACAAAAATTAAACAGTTTTTACTCTCAAGGAGCTTACCTTCTAATAGAAGACAAAATACTTATTTTGGCTATATATATATATATATATATATATATAGGCAAATATGCAAAAATTTACATGTACAAATACATATACAAAATATATGCAAACTAAATGTAAAGTAATTTTTTTTGAAGGGAGGCAAAGGGATGAAGGAATGCCTGACATTTGAACAGCTCTGCCCCTAGAAAGCAAGAACAACAAATCGTCTTCATTTCTTAGATTGAAAATCTCACAGTCCCATTTTTCACACATATGTGCCTGTCATGTATGATTTTATGGCTAAAAACACATTCCTCAAAAAAGTCCTTTATGTGTGCAAATACCAGTGATGCCTACATTTTCTTTGTGTGCCTTGTTTTCAAGTAATGATTACAATTGGCATTAACTGGTGACAAGTGAATGTATGTGAATGAAAGAGAGAGAGAGAGAGAGAGAGAGAGAGAGAAACAGGAAAATGAGAACAAACACATTCATGTCATTATATTTATCATTGTCTTTGAAGTAGAGAAAAGATATTACCAAAGGTTTCATTTTTCATGCAGGAGACTGTGGTAGAGGAAGCCAATATGAGTTCTTGCCCATATTGGCAGGCCATACATTCTGTCAACTTGAGAGCCGGTTTAGCTTCTGCAGATAACTAGCTTGGCTGCTAGGGCTTGGACAGATGCCTTGGACAAACGCCTTCTGGCTTACTCATAATCACTGCAGCATTAAATTCTGTGCACTATGGGTTTCCTGTAGTTGAGGGAAAGCAAGGGCTGCTATCTATTCCAGGCTTAGTTCTGCTTAGGACAGAGCACACTTTTAGGGAATGGTTGGGATCCTAGAAGAAATGCCTGCATCTGCCCTAGTCAATGTGTGAGCATGGGTCAAGAAGAAACCACGATTAGTTAAGTCTGCTTACATCACAAAATAGGACAGTATGAGGAAGGAGACAGACCATCAGAAAAGGATGATCTGGTGTATAAATCATAAAAAAGAAATAAGTAAGATCAGAAGTCATCAAATTGAGCATCAGTAATATCATGGACAGCCTAGAGAAGCTTAGAGAGGGCTCACCTTGACACTAAAGATTGACTTAGGAGAGCAGTTGCCTTTACAAGGTTACTCTGATTGGGTCCTTTTTATGATACTCCATACTATAAAACTGGATATTTATCTGAGATATTCAATTAAACCCATCCCCAGGTGTGGAAGTATCAAAGTCCCAAAGGGTCTAGCTACACAAGCAGGTTGAGAGTTCTTGAAAATTGTACCCCCACAGATACGTAACTTGGTAAAAGGCAAGACTTTGGAGTACCACATCTGCTTTTTACCACTCATATGATTTACTATCTACAAAATCATTTAACTTCTCTGATCCTTAATCTTCATTTGTGGGGCAGCTAGGTGGCGCACTGGATAAAGCACCGTCCTTGGAGTCAGGAATAACTGGATTCAAATCTGGTCTCAGACACTTAATAATCACCTAACTGTGTGGCCTTGGGCAAGCCACTTAACCCCATTTGCCTTGCAAAAAAAAAACAACCTAAAAAAATCTTCATTTATAAAATGAAGAGGTCTAATTAGATGACTTCTAATTTATACATAGACTGTAGACATAAATAGACAAGAGACACAGATTGATAGGTGAAAGAAGATAGATGGCTGGCTGGATAGACAGACGGATGGATGGATGAATAATAGACAACAGATAGATATAGAGATAGATGGATTAATAGAGAGATAGAAATATAGATAGATTAGATAAATAAACAGATAGGTAGGCATGAAAGAATTTATTAAAGAGCTTGTTTTATTTGCCAGACACTATGTTAAGTACCAGAGATACAAAAAGAAGCAGGTAGTAATTTCCTCAAGAAGTTTACATTCTAAAGGAGAACTGAAAAGTAGGGGAAGGTGAGTCATCATATAAGTGAAATAAGTGTGACCGATTTTTAACTGTGGAGAGTGTGGTAATGAAAAGAATAAGGTAACAGAGTGAGCTGGTCCTTCCAAAAAATGGTGGTCCTGGAAGGGAGTCATCAGAAAGGAAAGGAGGGCCCCAGGATGAAGGATTATCCAGATGGCAATGTGGCAGGTGAGAAGTAGAAGGATTCCAGAGAGTGCAGGAGCAGTTATTAGTGATCTTAAGATTTCACAGTGAGTCATTATGTTCATCCAAGAGGAAGAATATGCCCCTTTTACAGAGCTGAAATTCCTGGGAAGGGTGGGGAAGAGGCTATAAATTCTATATGCTCAGCAGACTAGACTGGGGAGAAGAGGTCACACAGTTTATTGGATAGTACCTTCTCTTCCCTCAGTGTCAGAATCATAGAATCATAGATTTTGAACTAGAAAAATCTATTGAGTACCACCCCCTTCCTTTTACAGATATATAAAATCAGAATGAGAGGCTTATTATTTTGTCCTTCATTTTCAGAGGACTGACACTATCAATGTGATGGGATAATGTCTTGACTTGTGCATGAATTGGATTTAAGTGAGGCAGAGCTGCATAAAGTTATCAGAAAGATCACTCACTCTCTCTTCCAGAATCATCAAAATCTAATGGCAAGACAAAAAAGCAGAATGACTGATGATGACTGGGGATGCAGTGGATGACTGGGCAGCTGACCAGACTCTAAGTGCCTGCTTTTTCACATGCTTGAGGTAGCTATCTTCCTAACTCGATGCTGGGTTTGAGGCCTATTGGCTACCTTCAACTTGGTTTAGCTTGTCTCTAAGATGGTTTTACTGGGTGTAGTCAATGTACATGCAACAACTTCTTGAAGCCACAGTGAGTTGGGTGAAGTTGGACATCAAAAGTGGATGAGCAGGCTTCAAAAAGTCTCAACTAGGACTCACACCTGAGGTGCTAATCTTCCCTGAGCACCCTACATGACGCTGTGATAGAATACCAGACCTGGAATCAGAAAAACTCATCTTCATGAATTCAAATCCTACTTCAAACACTTAGGCATAGGACAAGTCATTTACCACAGTGTCCTTTTCTGTAAAATGAGCTGGGGAAGTAAATGACATCTTTAGTATTTTTGCCAAGAAAATTCCCAAATGGGGTCCTGAAGAGTCAGACATGACTTGAACAACAAAATGTTGTGGTCACAGACCAAATTTGAGAGGCTTAGTAGTTAGCTCCAAGCTCATTGCTCTATCCACTAGGTCATTTAGCTACCTCCTAGGGCTTGAATTCCATGGCCTTCACAGGCCAGATCAGGTTGAGCATCTGTTAACATGGGGAAAGAGCATTTTGTTACTGTAGAATTGTTAACATTTGTCTTCATGACTAATAGAGAAAGTGAGTAGCATAAATCCCATGCAAGTTAAGGAAGATTTTTAAATAATATAGAGGAAACACTGCTATATTCAAAGCATTATAAAAATGTCAACAACCACCACCATTGTTATTTTGACTGGAAAATGTAATCTGTCTTTTCTTTATTCTTCCCTTTTCTTGCACACACAAAATTCATCTTCAATCCAAGAAGCTCCAACACTTTAATTTCAGATCAATCCTCACAGCACTCCTGTGGTTGTGATTCATGGAAATACAAAGAAGTCATGGTGACATACCCAGTGAGATTTGTTAGGGAAGAAGCTGGGATGTGGTCCAGGATGTTTCTCTGTTTACTCTTATGTCTGCCAGATAAGCCCTTCTAGTAAAGAGTAAAAAAGAAAATTTAAAAACTCAAATTGTCTGGGGGTTTGTGTGAATAGTTGTGTGCATTGTTTTATAAATATAGGAAGAAGTTTTCATCAAGATTAAAATATTTTAACTTGGTCATAGTGAAAGTGACCATAGTTTTTATACCTTCCAGTTAAGACCCAGGGATTGGGGTGAAGTGCAACCATATATACTAGATGTTTCTGCCCTTTCAATTTTATAGACATAGAGTAAGAAGAGACTTCAGAGATATTAGTACAATGCCTACCAGATGCATTGAGTTTTTTTTTACAACATCATTAGCAAGTAGTTATTTGGCCTGGCTGAGACCAAAAAAAGCATATGGGTGTTTTATTTACATGCACATTTGTGAACTAGAAAAGCTTCTAGTTGTTTTAACATGGATTTGCATTTGGAATGGAAAGGACAAGGACCCTTCTATCTGAGTATTCACTGTCTGGAAGGCCACACCCACACTACCATCCCCATTAGCTAAAAAGAGCTTGGCTATTTTGGGCTCTGGTACAAAGCTATTTGACAAACAAATGTGATTCTGAACTGGGAACATTCAACCAGTGAGTTCAGTGAGGTGCAATGACCACCCCTAGTCCAGGCCTTTAAAGAGATGATACTTTAGAATCATTTTTTAAATGCTTTCCATGTATTAGTATGGGGGGGGGGGGCAGAGGTGAAATCTAACTTATTCCTTTTTTAAAAAAAATTTAAATTTTTATTTATTTAAGACGATGGGGTTAAGAGTGACTTACCTAAGGTCACACAACTAGGCAATTATTAAGTGTCTGAGGGAGGATTTGAACTCAGGTCCCTCTGACTCCAGGGCCAGTGCTCTATCCACAGTGTCACCTACCTGCCCTCTAACCTATTCCTTTCTTAAAGAAATTGCATTCTACCGGGGAAGGGGCCAGGGAAACAGTATACCCAATTTAAAACCTCTAGGACTACTAACTCAACTTTCACTCTCATTGACAGATTAGGGCTCCAGAGGATGCTCGCTACTAACTTCCTCAGTGTCTATTCAATAACTCCGAGGAGTCTGGGTTCTCAAGTAAGTGAGAAGAGATCTCCTACTGTAAAAGTCCTGAGCGGTTCATCTGCTTGGATGGTTGATTTTGTATGTGGTGTGCGGGGGGTGAGGGATGTTCCCCTGCCTGGGACAAACGCAGGGTAAAGGGCTCCCATGGATAAGACCCACAGACACACAGAGGACAGAGGGACGCACTGCGTCTGGGCACTGAAGGCCCTTCCTCTCACCATAGGGTTACAGGAGTCAGAGGGTAGACTGGTAAATTTGCAGGATCACCATTTTCAAATGCTACAAACTGGTAACTGGATTATGAACTTCTGCCCAGATTGCTGAATTATAGAGAGCCCAACAGAAGCAGCTTGGTGGTAAAAAAGGCTTCAATGCTGAACCTGGAATTAGGAAGGATTGAGTTCAGATCTCTTCTCAGACATGCGCTTGATGTCTGACCCTAGACAGTTCACTTAAGTTCATCTGCCTCAGTTTCTTCAACTGTTAATTGGAGAAGATAATAATAGCACCTACCTCCATGGGTTATGACAATTAAATGAGGTATTTGAAAAGTCGTAGCACAAAGTTTGACACATCAAAGTCACTTAATAAATCTATCCCTCCTTCCTTCCCTCTTCCCTCTCTCCCTCCCTTCCATCTTCCTTCCTTCCTTCCCCTTCTTCCCTCCCTCCCTCCCCTCCTTCCTTCCCTCCCTCTTTCCCTCCTCCCTCCCTCCTTGCCTCCTTGCTTTCCTGTCTCCCTGCCTTCTTGCCTTCCTTCCTTCCTTCCTTCCTTCCTTCCTTCCTTCCTTCCTTCCACAGGGCATGAGATTAGAAGGAAACCAAGGGTTCTACCAGAGAGGTGAGAAAAGAACGCATTCCAGGCAGGGGGACCCAGTGAACAGTAGGTGGGAAGCTGGAATGTTTTAGATGAAGAAGAGTGCCAAGGTCAGTTTGGCTGGCTTGTAGACTGGGTGGAAGGGGTTCGTGTAAATGAGGTTTGAGAAGGAGATTGGAGACCAGTTGTGAAGAGTTTAAATACCAGAGAAGTATTTTGAAGTGATTTGGGGGTGACTCTGAGGGATACATGATTTATAACTACAGTATTTAAGTTTGACAAAGTTTGCTTCTGGTGTGTATGTACTTTGTGAGTGTGTGTGTGTGTGTGTGTGTGTGTGTGTGTGTATTAGTTATTAGGCACCTAGCCTCTGCTGGGGTCATACCAAAGAAGACTATCTGTGATAGTGTCTTCTTTCAGAAAACTTTCATCATTTAGTGGAGCCAAGTCATGAGATGAATTATAACACTTATTTTGATCCAAATCTAGAAAAACAATTTATTCACAAAAGTGCTCAGCTAGGTATAATTTATGGGAACATATCACTTGAGATAATGTCCAATGTGGGAAGTGCTCCACCAACAGAGATTTTCAGGAGTCTATGACTAATAGACAACACCTAGGGATTTTCCTGGGGTACATAGTAATCCAGTGACTTAATTAGTATCAAAGACAAAGGTTTTTTCACTGAACTCAGCACTCTATCCACCAACCAAGTTGCCTCTTTAGATATAATCTATAGGTATTAAAATGAAAGAAATAACAAGGTCATTTGCCAGTCTGCAATTTCACCACTAGGATTCCCCTTTGTCATGATCTAGTCTAGGGTCTGCTGCCATTTTTTCCAAATCTGCCTAGAAGTGCAGTTCTTCCAGGACTGAAGACAACTTTGAATTATTCCTTAATGTTGCACCTTTGCAAATGCACTCTTTAGGGAATTAAAATGTCAGTCATCTTTGAATGCGCCAATCATAAGAGAGCTAGATAAGGCTATAAACAGAGATTAGAAAACTTCCTTTGATAATCACTAGCTGCACCCATGGGCTTATTCCTCATTCTAGCTGTTCTATCTCAGGGGAAGCAACCTATTATGACCAGACTGTCATATTTCTAATTCATGAACCATTTAGACATAACATAATTAGAGAACTTCTCTAGTATATGAGGGGAAAAACACTAGACTATCTCCAGTGCAAGCAGCAAACAAATCTCTCCCCATTCTGGTTTCTGTTGTGACTCAAATATGAATCATATTTCCAATCATATTAGAAAAATCAGACAAACCTGAGACACTCCACCCCTACCCCCACTCCAGGTCTAACCTCCTTATGAAATCATCTTTATATAATTAAGAATTAAGAGAAAATTAGAGGCAGGATCTGACTTCCTAAAAATCATAAAACAACAACTCAGAGAATTGCGAAAAGTTAAGCCTGCCTTCCAGTATTAGTTTTTAATTGGGCTTGTCCTGAAAACTATTGAGCAGACCACCGGACACTGATAAATGCATATGTCATAAGTACCCTATGAGAAAACTTGAAAAATTAATTAGAAATTATTTGCTCGAGAAATTAATTTGAATTTCTGCTGATAGATGAACTGTAAATTGGTTGAAGTTTCTTGAATAATCCTGACCTTTTCTGAGATGGATATCCTTCATGTGGAATGTATGTAATGAGCCCAGAAGCTCTTGGGTATTAATGACTAGGCCTCAGAACTTATGTTTCCCCCCCATGTGAGATTTCCATATTTCTTATCATATTGTCTGCACTCCAAGCTAGTACACCTGAAAAAGGCAATAGGGGCTACAGCTGAGACCTCTGATGGAAATGGGGTATGAAAACTAAAGGTAACTGTGCTAATGTGGATAGTCCCAGTGGGCTTTGCAAGCTGCATCTGTTTCTGAAAACGAGAACATTTTTAGTGCATTGCTAATCTTTGTGCAGGGAGGGCAAAGGAGATTCCTTTGAATTGGGCCAGTGGATATCATCTTGGTTCCAAGGAAGTTAATGAAGTGACTAATTAAAGGCAGAATATTTCACCATCATCACTACCCACTGGGGAGTATAACTGTGACAAAGTCTTTGCCTAAGGAGCATAAGCTCCTAAGGAAATGCAGAAAGACATCACTTGCCTTTACCATCACCCCCCCCCACACACACACACACACTTGATTGAGAATATCTTCTACCACACAGTCAAATCAGAAAAGAGGAGTTTAAAAAAGAGCATCCAAGCCTCCTTTAATGTATCTGTAAGAAGAAATTTGGGTAGTTAAACCTAGCACTCTTCATATATCCCTATTTTCCCAAAGGAAAAATACCTCTGCTCCCCCAACCCTTACAAGAGAAAGGGGCAGAAATGAAATTGTCTATTTCTCTCATCATATGATTTTTGTATCAGAAACACACAGAGCTAACATCAAAAAGAAAATTACAGACTTGTCTTTACAACACAAAAAGTCAATAGTGATATGTCCCAGAAAGGGGATATGTTCATTTGTCCGAATTACTATTATTTTTTACTTGTGAAACTGGCCTCTTCATCTGTAGGCTTCAATTGCCTTGTTGGAGTTAAATGGAAAGCCTCCAACTATTGAGCCTAAATATCTGCTGTCTGATGGGTAGAAATATAAACCTTAATTCTTTTCTCGGAGGCCAACCCTATAATTATAATAAGACATTTAGCTGCAGGGTATGTAACCATGGGTAACTGGAAGTACAAGTCTAATTTATTTTGAATGAAAGAATTAAAACAAACATTCTTTCAAAATAAACATTGTATACTTTCTAGGTGTTATGTTAAGAGAATTATGGTGTATATGTGTGTGTGTGTGTGTGTGTGTGTGTGAGAGAGAGAGAGAGAGAGAGAGAGAGAGAGAGAGAGAGAGAGAGAGAGAGAGAGAGAAGGTGGGGAGGGAGGAGAGAGGGAGAGGGAGAAAGGGAAGAGGGAGAGAGAGAGAGAGTTGGCATTTCTATGTTAGTATATGAGTGATCTCTCCTCTCAATTAGTGTAATTTCCTTAAAATCAATGACCATGCCTGTTATTTCCTTTGTAAATCATTTAACTGGCAGTATGGCATAGTGGATAGAGGGCCAAAATTCAAGCCAAGAAAACCTGATCTCAAGTGTTTCCTCTGACAACTGGTTATGTGTACATGCAAAAAAAATTGTTTAACTTTTCACTACCCCAAACAACTCTTAAAGTCCTAAGTTACATTCAAACTCCTTAACTGCCTCAGTAGAGTTTCCACCTGTCAGAGAAATTACAGGGTTTATCCCAAAGTCAAACAAACAATAAACAAAAGATAGAACCAAACTCCTCCTAGCGACTCCTGAGTGCTCTCCAAAGAGTAAATGCTGAATTGATGTGGTTGATTGTCTTTTAAGAGAAGACATAGGAAAAAGGAACTTTCCACTTCTAGCATCTTACCCCAAGTTCTGAATTTATTTCCCTTGATAGGGTAATAGAATTTATAGAACTTTAAGGGATCATCAAGTCATAGACTCAGAGAGTCATGGTCTACTGAAATTGCAAGGCACCACTAAGGACATCTAATGATTACTCACCAACTTCTTCAATAAATATACTTTAAGCCTCTTCCTTATATATCCCTAGTATGTTCAGTGTTCAGCTGTTCTTTGTTTGAATCTCATTCTTTGTTGACCCCATTTGTAGTTATTTTGGCAAAAATATTGTAGTGTTTTCCATTTCCTTCTTTAGTATATTTTACAGATGAAGAAACTAAGATGAACATGGTTAAGTGATTTACGTAGGGTCACACAGGAAAGAAGTGTCTGAAAGCAGATTTGAACCTAGGAAGATGAGTCTTTCTAACTCCAGTTATAGCACTCCACCTAGGTGTTCCAAGAGAGTCTTTTACTATTTCCAAGAAGAGTCTATTTGGGGTATGCTAGAGCTCAACGGATTTCTGAGAGTCAATTGTTTTATTTTCAGTATGAGGATTTACAATTGTGAAGTCAGCAAACACTACAAATTGGTATTTGATATATTATTTTATTGATTGTCTAGACTTAATAAGATGGTGGAGAAAAGGTGAATAATGTTGATTAAACATAAAGGTATCTTTTTTTTTTTCAGAACTTGTTAAACATTTACCAGCACATCCTTGAGTCATTCCATTTTTATATAACTCTAATTGTAAGGCAAGTATTTCTTCATCTTGAGTGGAAATCTATCTTCCTGTACCTTCTACCCTTCAATCATGGTTCTGCCATTCAGGAAGGCACACAAAACAGATCTAATCCTTCTACTACAGGCTAATCCTTCAAATATTTGAAAATAGATATGCCCATTTGTCACCTCCCCCAAACCCCTAGTTTTCATTATTCCCAAATATTTGGGAATTCAGTTCTAGATGTTAATGAAGAGAAATGTCAATGTAGATAATTAAAAAAACTCTGAGTAATCCAATTGGGGTTTTTCTCATTATTATATCTATGGACATTTTTCACAAACTTCCATAGGACTTTATACATCTCTTATTGCCTTTTCATATTGTACTTTATATCCCAATTATCTGTGCTCATATCTTAGATTCCCCCATTAGACTGTAAACTCATTAAGGATAGAGGCTATTGTTTTCATCTTTTTTAACATTCTCCACTTATCCTATCCTAGAACTGGGCATAATAGTGGGAACTTTACATAATTTTGTTGAATTAAATTAACTAGACTGACTAATGGGAGGTGAAAAGATACTTTCCAAAAAGAGTCCAATACCATGAGGTACTGACACTTTCCCAAATACTTGCTGCTTTTCTGTGAATAATCTTGTACCATCAGTTGACAATGAGAGATCTGGGAAGGTGTACTACTTATTGTGTTATCCATTATCTTCTTGGCTGATAAATTTTTTAAAAACATTAGAGGACTAATGGAAACAGTAAATAGATTCCACAGAGTGTCATGGGGGATCCAAATGCCTCCAAGGAATTAGCTGGGGAAAACAAAATAGCAAAACTATGGGAAAAGTACATAGGAAATGTAGGTAGATGTACACTTCCCAGCATCCTCAAATTTCTCTTTTCCTCTCATTGAAAAGAATTCTGATTTGCTATTCTCTAATAAACTTTCCAGGTAATCAGAAAGATTCCCAAGACTGGGACATTTGGTGAGGGGGGAGGCAAGTATTCCAGTTCCTTGCTGCCTCTTTATAATTTTATTTATTTTTGTTTTTCTTTGTAAGGCAATGGGATTAAGTGACTTGCCCCAAGGTCACGCAGCTAGGTAGTTATTAAGTGTCTGAAGCTGGATTTGAATTCAGGTCCTCCTAACTCCAGGGTAAGTGCTCGATTATCCACTGCGCCACTTAGCTGCCCCCCGACTCGCTGCCTCTTACTTTGGCTTTTGCTACCTCAACCTGAGCTGGTAAGTAAAGGAAGGACTGAGACAGAGCCTCAGAGGGGTAATAGAGGCAAAAGCAAAGACCCAGAGTTGGGTTTGGGATCAAGACTCCAGTAAATGGTAAAGGCCCAACAGAATAGGACTAGGAGCCAGTCCTATACTCTTGCTAAAAACCGCAGTATCCTTTGGAGATCAGGTCGAGAGATTCTTTTCTCTGTAATTTTCAGTTTGCAGAGCTGGTCCAGATGGATTCCTGTCATACAACAATGTCTACTAATTTTTCTCCCTCCTGGAAAGTGAGGGCGGTTGGGAAGGTCTCTGAGAAAAAATGATTGGGTAAAATAACTTCACAATTTTTCGATGTGACAATTTCTTTAGCTTCTCAATGAGACAGTTTCTGAACAGGTTTGCTATATGACAGTTCTTTCACAGTTATTCATTTTACTGTGTTTTAATAAATCATGTGGCCCTAAACAGTCAATCACCTAAGTCTTCCAAATGAAGCTAGTTTACTGAAAGCAGGAGAATTCCCAATGTGGGTTGGGGACTGAGAGCCAAATCCAGGTTTCCATGTCTTTAATATTTCAAAGTGGTTTTCTATTTTGTTTCCCATAGGCATGGTGTCCCAAATTTGGAGGTGGGATAGTTGTGGAACTCAACTAGCAGGATGTCCTGAAGTTGGAGATGAGGCTGATTTAAGAGTGTAGAATGAGCATCTTCTAGAGAGCAGTTGGGGAAACTTCAGCCTTCAGACTTATAGAAGAACTGAAGCTATGAATATCCCTTGATAACACTTAATGCATGAATTAATCTGCAGAAATGAGCCAGAAAAGGAATATAAACAGCTATTGCCAATGCAGCACTGGGAACTCATCAAATGCATTTATCCCAAGCCATCCGTCAGGTGAAACAGCAAAAAAGATAAAGTGAAAATCCAGGAGAGAAAACTCATAGTTGGAAGGGACTTTAGGGACAGTTGGGTTCAACCCTTTATTTAACAGATGGAAAAATGAGGCAAAGAGAAAATGTGACTTGAAACTGTGATAAGAAAGTGACTTGCTCAAGATCATACATTTGGTAAACATCTGGCAAGACAGTCTTCCTCACTCCGACTTCAATATCTTTCTTACCATAGCATGTGGGAATATAGTTTATGAGCCTAATCTCATTTTATTCTATTGTTATTTCTCTGCTTATTGGTAACTCCATCTAGCTATTGACCTCTTAGACCTCAGTATCTCTTTGACTATAATTTCCAAGTTCCTCATTTTATAGATGAACACACTAAGACCCAGAATTGTAACTTGCTTAAGGTCATATAGTTAGGAAGTTACAAAATTAGTTCTTGAACCCAAAGCTTCTGACTCCAACTCCATCACTCTTTGTATTAGATGACACAGTATGTCACATAAATTTCTTGACCATGGAATGAAATAGAGAATAAAGTACAAAAATAATCAGAGTTAATAGCTTTTATTTATTTACTGAACTTTGCAAAGCAATTTCCTAATAAGTATCCTATGGATAAATATTCTAAGTAAGATGATCTGATCCAGACTTGGTCAATCCAGAATTTGAGTCTTTATTTTTTAAATTCCAAATTCACTGTTCTTTCCATTATGTCAAGACTAAATTATCCACGTATGTAGTATGACTTTAAGGACTCCCAGTTAAAGTGCAAATATCTTGGTGGGATAGGGGTGAGTAGGGAATGTAACCCCACAAATATATCAATGGGTATCATTATAACAATTCTATCAAATGATTAAAATTTCAGTTGTTTCCTAGGAAAGAGCAATACCCCGAGGGGGTGGGAGACAGGACAGATAAGATTCTAAGCTGAAAAAATTCAAGGTATTGAGTGGGAGACTATCTGTTCAAAGAGGTCAAATTTAGATGGAGTGAGACAATAGGTTTCTTTAGAAAGTTAGACAGAAGCATGAAAACCCTAGAAATCAGGATGGGGGAGCATCCCACAGAAAGAAAAGGCTCATTTTTAAAAAGAACAGGATAGGCAGCTTGGTGATGCAGGGGATAGAGAACTGGACTGGGAGTGTGACCCTGTGCAAAGTTGTTTAGTCCCTATCTGTCTCTGTTTCTCATCTACAAAGTGGAGACACCCTGGAGAAGGAAATGGCAAATTACTCTAGTATCTCTGCCAAGAAAATCCAATGGACTTTTCTGTGGAGTCCCATAGTGTCAGACATGTCTGAACTATTGGGACCAAGGTCATATTTTCCTACTTTCCAATTTTGTTGAGGGTTAGTCTCAGGCACATAATGAGGACCAAATCCCTCATGGACTCCCGGCCTCTCTTTCTCTAGTCTAGTCTTGTTTTCACCAGGACTGGATATTCTCTGATGAAAGATGCTATAAAAATACAGGATGTTGTTGCTTTTGCTACAAGTAATTAACATGAAATAGGATCAGAACACAACAATCCCTGGGAAGCTAATCCTTTTAAGTTAATGGAATTGAAATATTGTAATTCATGAACAAACATTTAAATGGTGTTGCTTGGACAGTTACTGTGTGTTATTTTATATTTGTTGAATTTTTTAAACTGCATCTCTTCTTCTCAGAGATGCCTGAGGGCACAAGTACAATGCATTAATGAATTCATTATCATAAATGAATCACTAAGAAGCAGCAATAATTAATAACTTAAACTAATATAGTTTTAAAATACTAGACAGTACTATTCTACTGGGGAAAGTTGGTTAAAAGAAGAAATAATCATAGCATCTTATTTAGGTCTAAAAAGAATCTCAAGAGTGAATAAAGTTCAATAAACTTGACAATTTTTGATCACACACCCTTATCAGTTAAAAAACTCTCCCATGTTTATTTACTTATTTATAAATTACATATATGTGTGTGTATATGTACTATTGTAATTCTGTAAATAATAAAACTGTGATATCCTGGGTAAGTCACTTAATTTCTCAATGCTGAATTGAAAAATGTTGAAAAGGTACAGATCTGCATCAATAGAGTCTCCTTATTTGAAATTTCTTAATATTGATGTAATCCCCAGTCTAATTTCTATTTTTTATTTTTGGAAATCTTATTTTGACACTTCAAGATACAACAATTTAAGGGTTTAGTTCAAAGTTCAGTTGATATGCCAGTTAATTGGCATACTTGAAAAAGATTCTTCACAAAAACATATAGACTTAAATGGAGTCTGCATTTACTAAATCATCATTCTCATTTTTTGATGATATTCTAATTATGCAAAGGTTTTTGTTGAAATTTGGCTGTAAATTTCCATCTTCCCTGACATCAATCTATTTTTGCACATTAATCAGAAGGTGTTGAATTTTTATATTATTACTAAATGGGTTCAAAATCCACTGAAATTCTTTATTTGGAAAAAATTAAAAACAGGTTAGAAAATTCCATCTATTATTATTATTATTATCATTATTATTATAATAATATGGGCAGTTAAGTGGATAGACTGAACCTGAAGTCAGAAATGCTCATCTTCCTGAGTTCAAATCAGGCCTCACCTGTGTGACACTTAGGCAAGTCACTTAAAACTGTTTGCCTCAGTTTCCTCATTAAAATAAGCTGGATAACAAAATGACAAATCACACCAGGATCTTTGCCAAAAAACCACAAATGAGGTCATAAAGAGTTGGGTACAACTGAATACCTTTATTATTATTTCCAAGTTTAATATGCAGATATGATAGTTCACACATTGTTTTGGGTTTTTTTTTTTAGCAACTCAGAGATGAGAGAAGATGGCTTGAAGTGGCTATGGCTGCAGAGAGGTTATGAAGAATAAGAATTGGGAAAAAATCATCAGTTTTGCCTATTAAAAGATAACCAGTAACTGTGTGTGTGTTCTTTTTTAAACTTAATATTTTCTTCTTTTAATTACATATAAAGATAACTTCAAACATTTATTTTTGTATCATTTTTTGTTTCAATTTTTTCCCATTCTTCTCTTCCTCCCCCCCCTTCCCAAGACAGAAAGCAATTTGAGATAGGCAATGTACAATGTACAATACATGTACAATCACATTTAACACATTAATTTCCACATTAATCATTTGTTAAGAAGAATTGAAACAAAAAGGAGAAACCAAGAGTAAGAAAAAAACAAAAAGAAAGAAAATAATATGCTTCAATCGGCATTCAGACTCCACAGTTATCTCTCTGGATGTGCTTAGTATTTTTCATCATGAGTCTTTTGGAATTGTCTTGAATTATTGAATTGCTGAGAAGAGCTAAGTCTGTCATAGTTGATCATCATCCATTGCTGCTGTTACTGTATACAATGTTCTCCTGGTTCTGCTTACTTTACTCAGCATTAGCTCATGTAAATCTTTCCAGATTTTTTTGGAAAGTCACCTGTTCATCATTTCTTATAACACAATAATATCCCATGACATTCATATATCATAACTTGTTCAACCATTCCCCAGTTGAGCAGCATCCCATGAATTTCCAATCCTTTGCCCACCACAAAAAGAGCTGCTACAAATATCTTTGTACATATGGGTCCTTTTCCCTTTTTTATTGATCTTGTTGGGATACAGATATAGTAGTTAGTCAGTAACTTTTAAGAGAACAGTTTCAGTTGAGTAAGGAATAGGGATAAAAAGGAGTCATCAAATTTCCCTTCCAGGGAAATGGGGTGATATAATGAGATCTGTAATGTAGATCACAAAAGAAGGAGGAGGAGGGGAGGAGAAGGGAAGGGAAGGGAAGGGAAGGGAAGGGAAGGGAAGGAAGGAAGGAAGGAAGGAAGGAAGGAAGGAAGGAAGGAAGGAAGGAAGGAAGGAAGGAAGGAAGGAAGGAAGGAAGGAAGGAAGGAAGGAAGGAAGAAAATTGGAGGATGATGGTTTTACTCTCTGGTCACTATCCTGGAAGTATACAACCTGCTCCATTGAGTTCCTGCAGTAACCCAGGGTGATCAGGGGCATTGTGTGGGATGCTGAAGGATGAAGGGGAATGTAGAATGGGGAGACATGGAGAAACTTTGCCTGCTCGAATACTGTGACTAGGCTATGGTTTTTATAGTCTAGGAGTTGTGTGTGTGTGTGTGTCTGTGTGTGTGTGGTTTGGGGTGGGGAGGCTTGAGGAGAGAAGGGAGATATGATGCTTACTACTAGGGAGGCCAGCTGTGGGAGGGGTCTAGTGGTAAGCTAAAATGAGTAAATGTTTGTAAGAGACAAGCCCATGACTGACCATCAAAGGGATGATGCTGATTAAGCACATATTCTTTGGAGTTAGACCAGGGGGCTATAGCTCCCACTTCAAAAATCATGGATGTAATATACTCTCCTGACTGTAAATAGGATCCCACTTAAACTACCTGGGTGCAGAACAATCTCTATCCTTTTCCTTTAGAGCACCACAGGAAATTCTTATCAACTTTGGAAATCCATTGAATTATTTCAATATTCAATATCTGTTAAGCTAAGTTCCTTGAGGAGACAGCTTATTTTATTTTTGTTTTTATATTCTCAGCATCTTTGACCATATCTGGCATGTAGTTGGCACTTAATAAAGGCTCCTTGAATTTGAATATTTAGAACTCTTGATCTCAAGAAATGTGCCCTTATGTGTAAGTGAAATCCTTTTTGCTATAATTCTCTGCTCCCCCATTCCCCACTACCCTCCAGGAACACTTAGTGGCAAAATGGCAGCAGAAGCTAATGGGGAACTCTTTGTATTTGGCTCAAGTGACCTGAGATTTTGTGAATACTAATTCTGTTTCTTCTCATTAGACCATAGAATCTAAAATTCCTGAAGATGGACCTTCTCTGTCCAAGTAGTCGGATCATTGATAGAATTGTTGCAGGTGCTCTCAAAGAAGAAAGATAGACTAGAATCCAAGGTTCCCAAAGAATCTGAGATCACAAAGATCAGTTCTGGTCCTGGGGGGGGGGGGGGGCTTTCCATGTGAAGATCAGTTTTTCCCTTTATCTCATTGCCCACATCTGACTGAAGTTGCTCCAGAAAAATCTTCTATACTACAACAGAAGCAGAGCTCATGTCTCTTCAAATATTGGTTAAAATATTTAAGAATAAAGGTTTTTTTTTAAATGGGTTAAAATTTGGGTCTTCAGTGGTCCCACAGATACTCAATACATACTGTGGATTTGTGGTGTGGGATGCTTTTAAGTACATGAACATATGCAGAAAACTTGAATCAGCCTTTTTGATGCACAACACAGTAAAGGGGTAAGGTCTGAATCTCCTATACAATCTAAGCTCCAACCTCAAGGTAATTCCTTGTTTGTAGTCTTCTATTTCCAAGAAGCATTATGTTAAGGAAATCTAGTTCTAAGAAGCAAGTTCCTGAACAATTGAACTCTAGAACTCTCCAATTTGGGTGTACCCACAAAACAAATCTTAGTAGTGCCTGGGATGAATTCATTCTTTGTACTTGTATCCCCAAATTAATTAAATTGTATCCACAAAATACTAATTTTAAGTTGTTTGATAGACAACTCAAAATCACTCCTCTTCATGATCATTGTCCATGTTCCATCCTTTCAAATTGAGTGAAAACACCCATCTGCCTCCACCGTGTGTTTCTTCTTCTCTCTATTTAGAGTGCTACACCTGGAATTAGGAAGTTAAAAGGCTAACCTCATGGACTTACTAGCTGTTTGACCTTGAACAAGTCACTTAATTTCTATTTCCCTCAGTTTCCTCAATTTTAAAATGGGCATAATAATAGCACCGATCTTCCAGGATTATGAAAATCATTTGGCACAGAGTAAGTGCTAGATAGATGTTAACTATTATTGTTATTAATTAGTTGCTTTTGTGGGGAGTTAAACTGAAGGTCTGATTTTCTGTACTCGCTAAGGAAGAAGGAGAGAGGAGAGAGCAAACTAAGGGGCTAGGAGAGGAAAAGTTGGGCAAGGAGAGGAGAAGGGCTTACAATTAATTTCTTATTTTTATTTGTATACACTACAAGGGAAAGGCAGCTCTTTTAAAAAGAGTCTACTTCCCCCACTCTATTCTTCATTCTCAAATGCCATTTATCCTGAAGACAACCCCACTCACTCAAATTCCATGAGAGCAGTTCTCTGTGTCCATTCAGCAAAACCCAGTTCTGGACCATGATCAAATTCCCATCTATTTCCTCTTTAATCCCATCAAGTTGACTGCAGAACTCATTACATTGGTCAGGGGCTCCCCAATTATCCCCATGTGACCTTGGGAGACTCACTTTGTCTTTAGGGGCTCATTTTCTTCCTCTGAAAAGGATTAGATAAATTGGTATCAGAATCTAAAATTCTGATGTTTTCCCCTTTCCTGCCCAACCTAAAGGACTTTTTAGACAAAAAAAGATCATGAATTGTCTCTCACACTCTGTGTCACAGTGTCATGAGTTCCATACTGAGACCTATGTGAAGATGATTTCCAAATTCCTAACAAAAATCAAGATGCTCATCCCATCACCTATAAAGAAACAGATGTTGTGACTTTTGACAAACCTACTTCCATTTCATTATTCCAGCATCAAGGACATCAGGGGAACTGTGGGGGATAAGAGTTGTTTCTTAAAATAAAAATTTCTATTAATAAAAATTAGTATAGCCCAAACTAATATAGTATTTACTATATTGCATACCACATCTTTTACAAAGAATATCTCATTTGAGTCTCAGAACAACCTTGAGAGGAAACTGAGGAAGACGAGATGGAGGATGAGAAAACTGAGGCAGTCTGAGGTTAAATGACTTGTCCAGGGTCACAAGGATAAGTGATTTGCCTAGGGTCACATGGCTAATAAGCTTCAGAGACTAGATTTTAACTTGGGTCTTCCTGACCCAGTCCCAGTGTTCTAACCACTGCATTGCTTTATCTCTTCCTATTTGTCCTTCAAAATAAAAATTCATGGGATGGTAGAATTTCAGATCTTGGATTCTAGTCCTCTCATTTTACTGAGAAACTGGAATCTAAAGAAACAAATCTATTTGTTAATTGTATTTGGAGCCTGACCTCAGGCCTCCTGATTCCTTTCTCTTGGGAAATAATGCAGGTCATCAGGCATGTAGTCAGAGAATTGGGGGCATTTCAGATCCTTGTGCAATTCACTTAATGATGCTGAGCCTCAGTTTTCTTATCTGCAAAACCTGTGGTTGGAATAGATAACTTCTCAGGTCCCTTTCAGCTCTAAGGCTGAAGATCCTATGATCTTCACCCCGAATTCTTTTTATTCCGCTGAGTCACTTAGGGAAAGAGGTTATATTTTTCTTTTCTGAGGGGTATAAATATTCAGGCTCTTCATGATCCCATGGCTACTGACCTTTAAGAAAAAAACAAAAAACAGATAAATTCATTTTGCAAAAATTATATTTATACAAATAATTCAGTTTTGTGTCTAGATCAGATTTATGTAGATATAAGCTACATGAGGGCAGAAAAGTGTTTTTTTTAATGATCAGTAATTATAAGTATTTTAATACATGATTATTGAATTTTAAAATTTTTTTAGTGAATTAGGTAAGAGTATCTGGCATAGTGGACAGAATATCAGTCATAAAGTGAGGAAGATAGAGGTTAAAATCTTGCCTCTGAAGATCAAAATGGGATTTAGACATAAAAGACAATAATATAAGCTAGCTAGGAGATCAAGGAATAGTTAACTCTTATATTTATGGAAAGGGAAGCAGTTTATGACCAAGGAGGAGATGGAGAACATCATTAAAAACAAATTAGGTAATTTTTGATTTCATTAAATTTAAAAGCTTTTGTACAAACAAAACCACTGTAACCAAGATCAAAAGAAATGCAGTAAATTGGGAAAACAATTTTTACAACTAGTATTTCTGACAAAGGACTCATGTCTAAAATATATAGAGAATTGAGCCAAATTTATAAAACAACCAAGCCATTCCCCAATTGACAAATGATCAAAGGATGTACAAAGGCAATCAAACATAGTCATATAAAAAATTGCTCTAAATCATTACTGAATTAGAGGAATACAAAATTAAAGCAATCTCTGAGGTACTGCCCTCACACTTCTCAGATTGGCCAATATGACCAGAAAGGACAATGTTCAATGTTGGAAGGGATGTGAGAAATCTGGGACACTAATACATTGTTGGTGGGATCTGTGAACTCATCCAGCCTTTCTGGAGAGCAATTTGGAATTCCACCCAAAGGGCAATAAAAATATGCATACCCTTTGATCCAGCAATACCACTACTGGATCTAGATAGGCCCTGAAGAGATCATGAAAAATGGTAGAAACATCACTTGTACAAAAATATTCCTAGCAGCTCTGTTTGTGAATAGCAATGAATTGGAAATCGAGTGATTGTCCATCAATTGGGGAATGGCTGAACAAATTGTGGTATATGTGTGTTATGGAATACTATTTTTCTATTAGAAACCAAAAGGGATGGGAATTCAGGGAAGCCTGGAAGGATTTGCATGAACTGGTGCTGAGTGAGATGAGCAGAACCAGAAAAACATCGTACACCTTAACAGCAACATGGGGGTGATGATCAACCTTGATGGATTTGCTCATTCCATCAGTGCAACAATCAGGGTCAGTTTTAGAGTACCTGCAACAGAGAATACAATCTTATCCAGAGAAAGGACTGTGAAGTTTTAAACAAAGACCCAAAGACACTTTTTAAAAAAAAAAGTGTATTATATATGACATAATTTTGCTATCTCTAATACTTTATTTTCTCCTCAGTGAGATAATTTCTCTCTCAACAAATTCAATTTCTATCAATGTATAGCATGGAAAAAATGTAAAAAGTATCAGACTGCCTTCTATGGGGGGTGGGAGGAGGGAAGGGAGGGTGGGGGAAAAATTATAAAATTCAAAACCTTACAAAAATGATAGGTAGAAACTACTATTGTATATAATTGGAAAACAAATAAAATATTAATTAAAAAAACTTGCCTCTGACTAATTCTAGCTATGAGACAGACTGAACAAATCACAGAGGGTCCCAGGTCACTACTCTCTAAGATCATCTGCCTTGATACCAGCAGATATATGTACATGAACTACATATAGACAACAATAATAATGACAGTAACAATAACAGGTGAGACTTGTGGTTTTTATTATTTTTCTTCCTGAAAGAAAAAGAACCAAAATATTTTCTGCATCACTTTTTGCCTTGCTTTCATACCTAGCTTAACTTACATGAACTCTTACTAGATGGATCTGGACTCATTTAACTACAGACTCTAGGGATGAAAGTCAAGAGCTCCCAGATTCTTTCTCTTTCTCTTCCTCTGATTCGTCACTTTGAGTAAAACATTTTTTTCTTTTCTAGTACGATAGTCTTCTCTCACTGAATACTCAATTCAATTTGCTTCCATTTAATAAATATTCAATTCAATTTACTTCCATTTAATAAATCTTTATTAGGAACAAGATGTGTAGTGCCATATGCTATTCCCTGGAAATAGAAATGAATGAATGAAAAAACATGTATTAAGGATTATTATATATCAAGTACTGTGCTAAGTATTGGGGATAAAAATTTAAAAACAAATATTTCTTGCTTTCATGGAACTTACATTATAATGGGGGAGACAACACACATGAGAGAGTGGTAGAAATGAAATGGCACTTTGGTCTGGAAAGTTGTAGGGATGGTGAACAAGGCTGTCCAGGAGTATGTTGACACATACCATCCAGGAACAATAGCAAGGGTTGATTGGTGATGGTTCATAGTTTCAAAACTGGGATGGCATGGTAATGGACACACACACACACACACACACACACGTGTGTGTGTGTGTGTGTGTGTGTGTGTGTGTGTGTGTATGTGGACACAAAGAGGGCAAGGCTGTTGGTCAGTCTGTGAAGAAGGAAATGAAATGAAACATGGCTAGACTTTTAATGGAAACAGTGGTCCAGGGAGAGTCAGTCACAAATTAGGACAGCAGGGGGCCCAAGGAAGAAGTTCTAGAAATGAAAGATTTGAAATATCCAGGGCTGCTACTGAACTGGCTCAGGCTGTGGGAGAGAGAGAGTGAACACATTTTAGGGTATTGGGGAGATTGTGGAGAAGATGGATGAAGATAGCAAGAATAAAAAAGTTAAAGATAACATATTCCTGGCCTCAAGAAGGCAATCTAGAGGGAAGCAATGGATAGAGTACTAGACCTAGAATCAGGAAAACAAATTTTCCTGAATTCAAATCTGGCCTTAGTTATTTATTAGCCGTCTAACACTGGTCAAGTCATTTAGCCCTGTTCGCCTCATTTCATCATCTGTAAAATGAATTGGAGAATTACACTGCAAATCACTCCAGTAATTTTTGCCAAGAAAAATCACAAATAGGGTCATGAAAATTCAGACATGACTGAACAATAATAACAACAACTGATCATAAGAAAGTTATAGTTTCATAGAAGGGTATGACATACATAATAGCTCAAGCCTATGCCTTTTGGAAACAAGGAGGGATAATGTTTAAAAACTTACACAAATTGTTCAGATTGTTTTCTTTATAAAAGTAGTCTAAGATTGAAGTGGGTTCCCTGTATATATGTTGTATAAGACCTTGGGAAGCCCAAATCACAGGGTTCCTGGGAAAGGGAATCAGAAGGTAGGAAAGGGATGAAGAAAAAAGGTGGTGAAATGGTCAAAGGGATTTGTCTGTTTTGTTTTGTTTTGCAAGGCAATGGAGTTAAGTGGCTTGCCCAAGGCCACACAGCTAGGTAATTATTAAGTGTTTGAGACTGGATTTGAACCCAGGTACTCCTGACTCCAGGGCCGGTGCTCTATCCACTGCGCCACCTAGCTGCCTCTGTCTGGTTGTTTTTGCAAGGTAATGGGGTTAAGTGACTTGTACAAAGTCACATTAAGTGCCTGAGGTAGGATTTGAACTCAGGTCCTCCTAACTCCAGGGCATCACCAAGCTGCCCCTAAAGGGTCTAATTTTCAATCTTTCTTGGGACCTTGGTGGCACAGTCTCCCAAGTGCCAATGACAAAGTCACCTCTGACAGGAGGCCTGGCTTAGAGGAACTCCTACTCTCCTTCAATTTGTAAGCATTACTATAGAGAAGACCAATACTAGAGGATCCAAAGTGATCAGCCCATTTACAAGTGTTTGTTTTGAGATACGAGGATGTTACAACCTAGATTTCTGGGCTTCAAGACAAACTCCCGTTGTTAACAGCTGCCCTAGGTCGGGGGTTGCTGTTCTCTCATAAGGAGCAGGTTTCATCAAACAGTCTTTTGAAACTGAACTAGCAGGTGGAGGCCATGAAGAGGCAGCTCAAGGTCACCCATACAAAAAGACTGGTTAGTTCAATTATATCTCAAATAACAAAGGGCCAGAGGAGCTCTCTTCAAATACCTGTTATTCACATAATGGAAAACCTATTTCCTTTAGAAAATCCCTATGCCTGTTAGCTTCAAGGAAATCATTCAGAGAAGTAAGTACTTGGATCATCATTTAACTCACTTCCACATAAACAGACTAAGAGCCACTTTGAGTTCTACAGTCAGGTCTTCTAAATCTGTAAGTAGATAAACCAAGGAAAGCATACACTTATATTCCTGGTACTCCCTGCATCAATGTTTTAAACCAGGCAAGTCTCCCAGATGCTAACTTCATCTTTTTGCCTCTTGAAAACAGACTTAATTCCTATCATCTCTATCTTTTAGCCTGGTTTTCTATGGAAACCAGATCACCCTGGTGTGTCTTTCTATCTCCTACTGGAAAGGTATCAAATTGAATTGAATAGGAACAAAAGCCTGGGGGAATTGGGTTGTCCCTATAATCACAGCAAAGGGTGAATGTCTGAGGGAGATGCTACTGAACTGGCTCAGGCTGTGGGAGAGAGAGTGAACGTATTTTAGGAACCAGAAACTAGGACATGATCAATCGACTTTGCCTTGAAACACAGCTCCTCACCTCTGCCCTGGGAGCCTCTAATTCACTTGAAGGCTCAGGTGAAGTGCTTTCTCTTTGAGGAGGTCTTTCCTCCTGTCTCCAATTGTCATTCTTTATTCTTCTTCCCCCTGATCCATACTCTACCGACACTACTTTGCGAATATATTTTTTATCTGTATGCAGGCTGACCCCCCCCCTCAGATAGAATATAAGGTTCTTGAGGGCAATGGCTATTTTTATTTTTGTCTTGGTTTTCCCAAGGATTGAATATAATGACCAGTTCATAGTAGGCATTTAATATATAGGCAGCTGGATGACACAGTGGATAGAGCTCTGGACTGGGAATCAGGAAGAAAGACCAGAGTTCAGATCTCACTTCAGATACTCAATTAGTCATGTAAGCATTGGTAAGTCACTTAACCTCTGTTTGTGTTAGTTCTTTTGTATAATGTGGACCTATAGCATCTATTTCTTAGGGTTGGGAATTGGGACCAAATGATATTTGAAAAGTGCTTTGTAAACTTAAAAAGTAAAAAACACTAGCTATTGTTATTAATAAGTGCTCGATGAATTGAATTGAAAAAACTTATAAACTCTGCAATGCTCTAAAACACAAACTACTATCAGTTTGGACTTTCATATTATCCCAAAGCAATAGCATTGTACCCCATACTATATGTAGAACTAGTATCTCTAATGTATACTAATACATTTCTGAAGGGAAATAATCTGAGGTTTTTCCCAGTCTGTGAGTCTCTATAACTCTTATTGTTCTAAATTATCTTGTGATTTTAGTGTTCTAAAATCATAGAACCTCAGAATGATCAGGAACCTGCCTTCTTGCATCTTCCATCTGTTTTTCATACTTTTGCTGGGTGAAAGCAGAACAAGTTGAAATTCTCTCCTATAAGACATAGGATAGCCCATCAGGTACTTTGAAGCCAGGTAAATAACATCCCCACCCAAATCTTCTCTTCTCTAAACTATAAAATCCGAATTCTTTAAATGAATCCTTGTATGGCATAGTCTGTAGGCCGCTCCCCATGGAAGTCACCTTTCTCTAGATGCGCTCCTGCTTATCATTGTCTTTCCTAAAATTCGATTATCAGAACTGAGCACAATCCTCTATTTTAAAAATATTTTTGAATCTTATTTCCTTCTTAATGTTTAATAGAAATGACAAACCAAATGCTGAAATAATAAAATATCAAAAAATAACTCATGTATATAGAATACAATGTACTTTCCTCACAAGAACCTTCTAATGTAAGTAGTACAAGAATTATTATGCATTTTCTAGAGGAGTGAAAATAAAGTCCAGAGAAATTAAAGCACTCACTCAAATTTGTTGTTCTGTCACTGAACACAGCACTCTAAATGTAGACTGACTATGGGAGAAGTCTTGCTTCATGCATTACACTTCTTTTAATACCGCTTAAGAGTCTATTAGAAGTTTTTAGCTGTCATACTGGAGTGTGAATTTTGATTTGAAGTCT
Organism: Macrotis lagotis; assembly: GCF_037893015.1. Classification (NCBI taxonomy): domain Eukaryota; kingdom Metazoa; phylum Chordata; class Mammalia; order Peramelemorphia; family Peramelidae; genus Macrotis; species Macrotis lagotis. The sequence continues at coordinate 556,557,159 of NC_133658.1, forward strand.
ATTAAATTGCTCCTCCCAAGATCTTTTCATATGAATTATTGAGGCCAAACCCCCTCTCCCTTAAAAGAATGCAGGTTTTTTAAAACATTTATTTACATTAAATTTTACCTTATTAAATTTGATCTAGCAGATTGAGATACTTTTAGATTTTGATTCTGTCTTTCATTGTTAACGATCCTTCCCAACCTTATCTCATATTATAATTTGTGTATTTTTCTTATAATTATTACTGTCTTGGCTTATTTGGTTATGATTAGTCAAAATATTAAAATTTCTAGAACTTTTGGTTTAAGGGTATACATATTTTGTGCAATGGATGACTCAATAATTCAATTCAATGATTCAGAGCCCAAAGGTTCAAATAATCATTTTAATAAAATCTATTTAAATATTTCTTGTGTAAAATCAGTTTCCTAGGTGGCTCACAATAATCCAGAGAATAATAACAGATCAAAATATACCAGCAAGTAAAAAAATGGGAGGTTCCTTAGAAACCTGAGAACTATCTACCTGAGTCCAAAGAACCACTTTTATATTCTTCTTCTTTTCTAAAGAATCTATTGCTGAGTCTCAGATCAATCCATGTGGTGGTAAAGTTAACCCAAATTAGCTCAGGTCTGGACCAAATTTGCTTGTATGGAATTGTCTAGTAGGTGTGGTGGACTAATTCATGTGACTCAGCACAAAGGTGGATGGTGGAGTTGTTATTCAGTCATGTCCAACTCTTCATGGACCCATAGATACACTGAACATGAGGTTGGTTTTCTTGGCAAAGATACTGGAGAGGTGGCATAATGGGTAGTGTACTGACTTTGGAGCTGGAGGGTGGGAGTTCAAATCCAGCCTCAGATACTTGCCTCTTACTAGCTGTGTGACCTCGGGTAAATCACTTAACCCTGATTGCCTCTCATTCAGGGCCTATACAGTCATCCTGATTCATATCTGGCCACTTCCAGATGGCTCTGGAGGAGAAAGTGAGGCTTTGGTGACTTGGCACAGCACCCCCCTCACTCAATTCATGTACTTGTCAGGACATCACCTCCCTGAGTTCATGGTTTTCTAAATGAAGGATAAACATTACTGAAGTGATTTGCCATTTCCTTCCAGGTCACACAACTAGTAAGATCTGAGGTTAGATTTGAACTCTGGTCTTTCTGTTCTTTCTGACTAGTGCTCTATCCATTGTGCCAACTTGTTGACTTGCATTGTGGGGTAGAATATTTGAAATTAGTACTGACCCTAAAAAATTTAGGCTGTGTTACCATCATATAGATGAATCAAATAATGCGATAATCTATTTATTATTGTTGTTGTTGCTGTTATTATTATCTTTGGTAAGACACTGGGGTTAAGTGACTTGCTCAGGGTCACACAGGAAGGGTCAAGTATCTGAGGATAGATTTGAATTCAAGTCCTCCTGACATCAGGGCTAGTACTCTATCCACATTGCCAATTATTTGTCCTTCCTTTAGTTTTTTATTTTATTTTAGGCAATGGGGTTAAGTGGCTTGCCCAAGATCACACAGCTAGGCAATTATTAAGTGTTGGAGGTAAGATCTGAACTCACGTCCTCCTGACTACAGGGCTGGTGCTCTATCCACTGCATTACCTGGCTGCTCCCCCTCTTTCTTTAGTTTGTTTTGGTTTTTTTTTAGATTTTTTTGCGAGGCAAATGGGGTTAAGTGGCTTGCCCAAGGCCACAGAGCTAAGTAATTATTAAGTGTCTGAGGCTGGATTTGAACCCAGGTACTCCTGACTCCAGGGCAGGTGCTTTATCCACTGTGCCACCTAGCCGCCCCTTCCTTTAGTTTTTAATATATAATGTGTGACAAAACAATGCCACTCAAAGGACGAGGTATGAGGAAAAAAACGGGAGTGGAGGGGGTTAGAGGACATTGAGATAGAAATAAAAAATGTACATGTTAGAGAAACTTCAGGATTAGAGATGAGGAAAAGTATAGTTTCCACTTAGATGCCCCCATAAGAACTGCACCCCTGCTGATGCAGTTCTGAGCATTTAAAGAATGCTTAGTCAGTTATATCGAATTGACCTGAACTGGTGGTTTGGTGTCACCAATAGCCATCTCAGCTAACGCCAGTCACTTTTGAAAGCTAATTCCAGCCATATTTGACAAAAGGTCCAGGGAGACTAAAGGCCAATAAATGTCACTGTAAAACATGGCTTGAAAAATCTTACTTGTCAAGTTGTCATGATTTCCTGCTTGAGTCCATGTTTTATGTTCAAAACTTAGAAAGATGGCAGCTAGGTGGCAGAGTGATTAGAGAACTCAGCATGAAGACAGGAAGACCTGAGTTCAAATCTGGTCTCAGACCCTTATTAGCTATGTGACCCCGAGGAAGTCATCTAACCCCTGATTGCTTCAGTTTCCTCACCTGCTAAAAAGATGATAATAATGGCACCTATGTCCCAGGGTTGTTGTGAAGATCAAATGAGATGACAATTATAAAACAATTAACAACTGGTCCAAAGCAAGTATATAATATATGTTATTATTATTATTAATTAAGAAGTTTTTCTTTGTGGAATTTTCTTTGTTAAATTTTGTAGAGCATTTTATAGATATTATTTAATTTGATCTTCATAACAATCCCATAATAGTGTTATTATTATCCCCCATTTTAAAGATGTAGAAACTGAGGGAGAAGGAGCTATGATTTACCCAGATTCACAAACTGTGAATATGTGTCTGAATCAGGATTTGAACTCAGGTCTTCATCCCAATGATTTTTTTTTTTCTATTCACTTTGCCACCTAGCTGCCTCAAGACTTTCATTTTGAAAATATACTTGTCTTAGTTCTAGGGATACCCACCAATCCTTGGAAATAGCAGGCTCGGACTTCAGTGCTCATGGGATCAAAGATCTGGAGCTGGAAGTGACCTGAGTCTAACCCTTTGATTTTACAAATGGGAAAATTAAGACATAGGGATGTTAAGTGAAGTATCCCAAGTCAAACAGATAGTAAATGACAGAGGCAGAATTTGAACCCATTGGGTTTCAGTAATGGTAGTGAGTTGATGTCAGAAATGGAATATGGTTGCAGGAAGATACCTTTTACTGCCTGGTGAAGGGACTTCATAAACAGAAATCACTTTTGTGAACTTCTCTTTTCTGCCCTAGGAAATGACCTAGCCCTGTCATTTACTAAGGATGTTAACACAAAAACAAAGTGTTAAACCTGGAAGGGGCTTTAGTCATAGGATCCCATTTCTAAAGTTAGAATGGATCTCAGAACCCAATACCCTTATTTTACCCATCCAGAAACTGAGGCCTAGGGAGAGAAAATGACTTCCCCAAAATCACACAGATAGTCAGAGGCAAATTGTGAGTCTGGTCTTCTGCACCTAGGATGAGTGTTTTCCCCACCATTTTACACTGCCTCCTTATTTTATAAAGTGAAGAAACTGAAGTCTAGAGAGGGAAAAGCAATTTTTTCAGGGTCACATAGCCACTGAGTGACAGTGTTGAGAGCAGAATCTAAGACTTGTGAGTCTACACAGTATTGTTTCCATTACCCTCTAAGTTTCCCTAAAACAGTCAGGTCCCACTAATTTCCAAGGGGAATTCTTTTCTCTGTCTGTCCCTCCTTTCTTCCCCCTCTCTGTCCTCCTCATCCTCCTCCTTCTTCCTCCTCCTCCTCCTTCTCCTGCTCTCTCTCCTCTCTCTCTCTCTCTCCTCTCTCTCTCTCTCCTCTCTCTCTCTCTCTCTCTCTCTCTCTCTCTCTCTCCTTTCTCTCTCTCCTCTCTCTCTCTCCTTTCTCTCTCCTCTCTCTCAATATCTCTCTCTCCTCTCTCTCTCTCTCTCTCTCTCTCTCTCTCTCTCTCTCTCTCTCTCTCTCTCTCTCTCTCTCTCTCTCTCTCTCTCTCTTCCTTCTCTCCTTTTTTAGTGAGTAGCAGAACTACCCCTGAATGCTTGTATTGGCATCAGTAAACAGGGACAAGCATTTTTGTTATTGGAAAACTGCATCCCAGAAATCATTGTAATTTGTCACTCAAAAGGGACAAAATGCTAACAAAAACACAAAGAACATAAAAACGTCAACAGTTCCCCAGAACGCCCTCTGGCCTACATATATAACAGAGCTAACATATAGAATTTCACCTTTGAGAAATTTCCTGCTTTGCCAAAATGGAACTTTAATTTTCACGTTTCCTTTCCTGTCTTCTTATGCTAACAACTGATTACCATTCTGGGAACAACTAGCTTTGCTGGAATATCTAGTTGTGAATTATTTTGAGAGCATTTTTAATTGTTTAGGCATGTGTGAATAATACATTACCTTACTTTATCGAGCTTCCTAGGTTCTCCTCTTGCTGTAAACATCTCCTAATCAAAAATAATTGTGAATTTAAACACTGGAGGCCGATTAGAGTGCAATTACAATTTACTGTATGAGTTCACCAGTGTGAGCAACTGCCCGTGGTGGAGATTTACATCTTTAAGGCTGCCAGCCATATTATGCTAGGTGGACTCTGCTTCCTGGCAATTCAGAGGATAGGCAGACCTGAGTCAGATATGGGAAGAAAAGCTCAATGTCTGGAGAGATAAGAACCAGAACCTCAGGATAGGGGAATCCTGGAGGAAATTCCTTCATCCAATGCAGGCCAGCACCTTCTCTCTAATTCATACTTAGCACTGAGAAGTTGCCTAACATTACAAAGTCATTATGTGTCCAAGATAAAGTTTGAATCTAAATATTCCTACTTTTGCTTTATTATTGGCAGCTAAGTGGAACAGTGGATCTCAGACCCTGTGTGACTGGGTAAATCACTTAATCTCTGCTTGCCTCAGTTTATTCATTTATAAACAACTGCAGAATGAAATAATAAACTACTCCAGTATTTTTCCCAAGAAAATCCCAAATGGGGTCATGAAGAGTCAAACACTACTGAACAATAACTTTATCAGCTACCTTAGTGGCTCCCATTGGGAATTCACAGCAGCAGTCCAAGGGGTTTATACTAAAACATATTAAGGGTAGTTTAAGCAGTAAATAGTCACCCAGTTATGTTCAGTCAAAAGCTATGATTTTGTATTGATTAATATGATACGTATAATCAAGTAATAATAATTTAGTTTCTAGAACTCCCTTTTCACAGGAAGGCTTGGGGTCTAGGAAAACAGAGAAAACAAAGTAATTGAAGTCATCTGTCACTCATAGCAAGTCCTCCCCTGAATTGTGCTAGCCTGTGTTAAGTGAAGTGTATCAATATAACCTGTACTGTTATTTATATATAAATATAGATGAAACTATACAATCAATCCTGCTGTTTCCGCAGGACTCTTACTCGGATGATCACATGTGATGTAACTGTACTGTCCTGCAGGTTGGGTTTGTTCTGGGAAAATCACTCAAACCCCAGATCTGATTGTTTTGTGATCCACCTGTCCATTTATGATCACGTATAAAAGATCTGGCTCTACAACAGTAAAATGGTGCTTCAAAGAATAATCCCATTTTCACTCCAAGGAGTAATCCCTGATTTGCAAATTAGTTCCTTGCAAAGAAAGTAATTAATAAGCTGCTATCCAATTTACTGGCACTTTATCAATGGTCTGCTGTGTCACAACCAGATTGGAAACAGCTCAGTAAAAAGTTGGTTAACACTTCCAAATGTATTTTTCTGCTGTGACAGTAAGTATGCATATTTTTGAAACCTTATAGATTTGTATCTTCAGGAATTTCAAATTGTCATGAGCCTTTAAATCACAGTTTTGGTGTTTGTACAAGGCATCAGACCCTGACCACTTTTGACTAAGTGCCACAGATCCTTATAGTTGTTCAACTTTTCATTAAATTGTTTCCAACCGTCACAAGGGTTAAGCATTTGATCACAAAACCATTCCCAATGGGTGGTCCTGTGCATGTACATACTCTCATTTAGGCTTTGTTCACTGAACCAGAGTAGATCCCTTATTCTCCCCTGTTACTCTGTAAGAGGACCTCATCATCTATATAATCATATGATCAAGATGTTGGAAACAATCGTACTTTTGCAGTACAAATGTCAGGGTCTTTGCAAACCATGATCTCTGAGCATACACATTACAAATCATATTGAAATCATCAATTACCACTCAAGTATTTTTTTGCAAGGCAATGGGGTTAAAGTGGCTTGTCCAAGGCCACACAGCTAGGTAATTATTAAATGTCTGAGGTCGGACTTGAACTCAGGTACTCCTGACTCCAGGGCTGGTGCTCTATCCACTGGGTCACGTAGCTGCCCTCAAGTATTCTTAAGAAACAAACTTTATGTCTCATAGCAATATTGTTTTTCAATTTAAACATATCCTCTGCTCATGTTACTATTTTATATGTCAGATTTGTAAATGAACTGCTTGGTAAACTCAATTCCATAGAGTTTCTAGAACAATGCAACCAGTGTACCAGTGATAGAAGAGAAGAAATCCATGTCTGAGATGATTCTTTCTTTACAAATTTAGTCTTTAAATAAATACTGTTTAAAAAAATCCAAAGCAATATTCATATTAACTTTAATGACATAATATCTATATAAGATGTTATTTATCATTTAACAAAGGACTTGTTATTGACCTATAACTCATTTGCATTGACTGTTTAAATGGATAAAATATAAAATAAATTTTCATCTCTCTCCATTTTCTCCATATCCTCTCACTACTTTCCATTACATATTTGAATGAGAAAGAATTTTCACTTTGTTCTCATTTTCAAGCACAATACAGAAATAAACTTGATTCAGAATTAAATTTGATTGTCTAAGATACATATTACAAACTTTTGTTTAAATAAAAAAGTTCAACTTCAAAGCTAAATTTCTATATCATTATTATATCATGTGGAACATCTTCCAAATTGTAATTTTTTATTAAAATGTTACTTATAATCAAAAAATTCCTAAAATAAAAATTTTAATATGAAGTCTTATAGATAATAATAGGTCTTGCTAGATTACTTTTTAAATTTTTACAGAGTATGTAAATATTCTTAATTACTTTAAAATAAAATTTTATAATTTTGTTTTAATTTCTTCCAGTATGGGTAGAATAATATTTCATACTTCATAATCACAATTATATATATGTAAATTTTAATTTAGAGCTTTTGGAGGCAAAAGTTATCTGTATAGGTGCTTAATGAGTAAATCTAAAAGAATATTATGAGTAGTATGTTAAATACTCTATTATTATTATTATTGAAATGAGTTCAACATTCTTGAATCAAAGTCCTTTCTAGCTGCTGACCTTCAACAAGCCTTTTAAAGCTTATATTCCTTAGTAACTCCCTTGAACTTAGTAATTAAGTCTTAGATGGGTAGCGATCTTGGGGGAATCCTGAAGAAATCACATCTTACAAAAATCATAGCTTGAAGAAATCACATCTTTAAAAAAAATCACATCCTTTAAAAAGTTTGATATAGATACTATGAGAAAAGGGAAAGGTCTTTAAAAAAATAATTTTCTTTATACTAAGTATTATCCAGAATACTTCTTGAGGTTGTAGTGTTTATACCAGGAGATAGCTCTATTACAGAGTGAGGACACCGGGCGAAGCAACTTTCTGAGAACATCTTCAGATTGTCAGCCCTTGATCGTTCCTGTGCCCAATTAATGTTTCTACTCATTCAGTTAAGGACCAAAGAACTCTTGAACATGAAGGCATATAGTCAGAGGCAAGGATAATGGCCTAGATTCAGGAATCACAAGTTGGAGTCTCCTGACTTTGCCATTGTTTTGCTCTGTGACTTGGGACAAATGACTTCACCTGTCTGGTGAGTGTGGGACAATGTTCTAAACCTCTGAATGATCCTGCCTGGCATTTCTCTCACCCAGACAGCGACCCGGCTGGAATGAAGCAGCCTCTCAAGAACAACGAAAACAAGACAATCTCTTAGGCCCATTAGTACCTTTTGAATACATCCCAGTTCCATTTCAAATAATCATTATGAAGCTTGCAGACAAGAAATGGTCCAGAATCCTTACATGCTTTAAAATATGGATCCTTCCATTTTACATCATTATGTCTTTCTGGCAGCAGAGTTCATAGTCTCTTCCACATGGAAATTTCATGATTTTATGTTTTCATGCTCACTAGCCCCCACCCTCACCCTATAAAATGAAAAGCATATCACCTCTAAGCTCTCCTTCAGTCTAAATTTTGTGAGTCCTTAGGTAATCTATAAACTCAACTTTAAGTCTATGTATTATCATCACTATTTCAAATTATTTCTAGAACAATGGTACAGATTTATTCTGCAGCTCAATGATGCAGTGTATACTTTACTGATTCTAAATTCAGGAAGATCTGAATTCAAATCCAGACTCAGACCCTTACTTGTATGTGATCCTAGACACATTTTAACCTTTGTCTACCTTAGTTTCCCCTTCTGTGAATAAATGGTAGATAATATCATATCACTTGCTATCCTAAGCGAGGAGGGAGGGATAGAAGGGGGAAAACTTCATAAAAATGAATGCTGAAAATTATCTTTACCTTTAAATGGAAAAATAAATAATAAAATAAAAAACAAAATGAGTGTAATAATAACTATCTCCCAGTGTTGTTGGAAGGACCCAATGAGATAAATATTATAATATTTAATATTGTAATATCATCAGTATTAAAATACTTATTATATAGCTCGGTATCTGGCACATAGTAAACTTCATATAAATGTGAGCTATTATTATCATTAATATTATTTATTATTACTGTGGATCTTGGTGGTGGTATAGCTCCACCAAAAAACTCACTGCTATCTCCTAAAACCACATCCCAATTCTGGTCAGTCCTGTTCCTTCCTAGATCTACTACAACTTGTTAGATCATTCTTCTGCTTACGACAAAATCCAAATTTAGACTACACAAAGTTTCCCTACATCCTCTAACTATTCAAACAGCATTACTTTTATTTCCTTGTTTTACTAGAAATCTGGTTCTCTCTTAAGAATGTTACAACATTTTATTAGAAGCTAATCCTTTTCCTCTCTCTAACTCAGCTGCCTAGGAGGAAATATAGAGGCATAGTCCTTGCTGTTCAATGCTTCCTCTTGCCTAGCCCTCCCTTTACTAGGTGATCATTCTGCTTTGAAAGCTTATATAGCACTCTTGTACCTCCCTTTGCCCATCTCTGTTCCTACCATTTGCCAGCCTCCAAGTTATTCCCTCAACTTTCTCAATGAATTTAGTACCTAAATTAGTCCCCCCCCCCACCTTCATTCTGTTCACATTATCGTTCTTGGGGAATTCTGTATTCATGAAACTTCTCTAACAATCGGACCACAAAATTTCTCAACCTCCTCAATTCTGATGGCATTCCCCACTTCCTTCCAATTTAGCTACAAACCAACATGCTAATACCTTAAGTTTCATTATCTTTTGGAATTGTACCTACTCCAAGATCTGTACTTTGGGTTGTTTTTTTTTTTTTTTAGGTTTTTGCAAGGTAGTGGGGTTAAAGCGGCTTGCCCAAGGCCACACAGCTAAGTAATTATTAAGTGTCTGAGGTCAAATTTGAACTCAGATACTCCTGACTCCAGGGCTGGTGCTCTATCCACTGTGTCACCTAGCTGTCCGTTTGGTTTGTTTTGATTGTGAACCTAATGATCACCTACAAACATAAACATTTCAACATACATCTAATAGTGGATGGAGGTAAAAGGTGATTGAGGAAGGAGATTTAGCCTATGTGTGTGTCTCTCCGGTCTTCATTCTAATATGGATAATGTCACTCTTTCCTAGCCCCTCCTCAGAGAGGTCATTTTGTCTCTAGTCAGTGTACTCACTCCTCCTCTTGGGGGAACAAGATTCTATCAAACCTATTCTGGTAGAGAAAACAGGAAGGAAAGCTGTCTAAAGACTCCTGCTCCACTTACCAACACCTATCAGAAAAATACTGGCTCATTTTATGTCCATGATGGTCTGGATTCACTTTTCCCCCTACTTCTGAGGGGGCAGCAATAATATGTATTAACAGAATCTCTTTTGTTCAGCTCAAACCCCAACTCTTAAAAAGAAAATTTATCTCTCTTCTTTGTCCCTGGGTGACTTTAGCTTCCCTCTATAGCCTGTATGCAAACATCTCTCCTTCATCCCCCAGGAAAACACACAGATAGAAAATAAATTATATTTTGGAGAAAATTATTTCTTTGAAAAACACAGGAAAAGTACATAATGAACAAACTCTAAATGAAGTAAATATCAAAGATGGTGGTTCAATGAGAGCCAGAGCAATGTTAAGAAATGGGGAAGGAGTAACCATGACAGAGTAATCAGTAACAATGCCAGGTACCACCTTTTCAGTGTTTCATTTCTGGTTGCGATAGTGGTAGCGACAGCAGCAGTCACGTTTCTAGGCAGTTTCTTATTGCAGCCAGTCTTATTTTTGCCTCTCAGAGTGGCTATATGGTATTTCCAGGATATTCTGAAAGCTACTTAAAGTGTTTTCATACTTCTCACCTTTTGCTAGATTTCAGTTCTCCCCTCTCCCAAAGAACATGTCTCCTCTAGGGATATGTCATTAATGAGATAGCTTCCAGAGACTCAAGTAAGGTACTCACCAAGAAATGTCTCTATGTCAATTAGATAATTATAATACAACAATTATAATACAATACATGCATGATAGTAGCACAAAAGGAAATGATAAAGCAGAAGCATACTCAAGAATGCAGTAATTAGCATTATGTATCAATTAGCAATTGTGTATCCATGAACATATATAATTATATGCAAGTCACTTATTATAATGGAAAATATTAGTATTGTTGACTGGCTTCATTTGTAATCACATTTCTGGTTTCCTCTGTAACAATCTAAGTTACTAAGAAAGTATGTCTAGTTCTCATGTGATCTGCTGAATTATATGTCCCTACCAGAAATAGTAGATGAAATGACCTGATTATAGTCTTTATCAAAAACTATAGACCTATCTTCCTCAAACTTAATTTGTAGAAAATCCAATCTGGCTAACAGTGTTATTGTGTTCTTTGGGGTGTGTCTGTAACAAAGGAGTCTCTAGGATTGAAATTCTAGACAGAAAATGTTTCTCCCTTGGTTCAGCCCTCTTTCTCTATTTGATCTGTTTGGCAAGTTTTAAGACACAGAATCTTCTTCACTCAAAATACCTATTTCTCAGTCATTGTCTGGGAACAACTAACAAATCACGTCTTTTGCTTAGAGTTGGCTAAGAGATTGTCTATTAGTTTACTACTTTTTTCATCAGGTAGTTCAAACAACTCAGCTCTGAACAAAAGGATTGTGATGAATTATTTTTACAGAACTAAGTCTCTGGCACTATTATTTAAATAGGTAAGTTGCCTGTTCTCTCTGCAACTAGCAATGGACTAGTTTTCCATCAGTCAGATATTTTGTGCATTTTATGAAAAGCCATATTTACTAACAAAGCTCCATTTTGTTGAAGGTCTTGGCAACAAAATTGAACATCATTCTTTGTTTCTGAGGAGAAAGTTGCTTCTTTTAACTTTTCTTGAAGGTAAGAAAGGGCCATCTTATCATTCACAGTCTAGTAGCCCTCAAGGATTCAAGTATGCTTCCATCAAGGAATTTCTACCTTCAGATGCCCATCTCCAGTAATCTATCACAGTTAAAAAAAATCAAACTGTTGTATAGTTTTTTTTTTTATTTTGAAGGTACACTCTATGACCATTATCTCTTTTTCTTCTATCCCTGCCACTGTTTGAAACCCTTTATTATCTCTTCTTGCTTTAGCTGTATCTTGGCATCAGCATAGTCTCTTACTTTACTGGGAAGGAAGAAAATGAGACAAACAGAGGTTAAGTGATTTGCCCAAGGTACCATGACTGAATATGCATGTCTGGAGCCAAATTTGAACTCAGGTCTTCCTAAGTGCAGGTCCAGCACTCTACCCATTTTACTACCTGGCTGCCTTCTTAGAACATGAGTTTGTTGAGAGCAGGACTGTCTTTTGTCTTTCTTTGTATCTCTCGTGTTTAACATGGTGCCTAGCACATAGATATTTGATAAATGTTTATTGTCTGACTCTTCATCAATTCTCACTTCTTTCTATTACCATTGCCATCATATTAGTACTGCAGCATCTAATTACCATCTGCCTGGATTATCGAAACACACTCATTTGATTGCTCTTCTCAGTCACAGCAGAGGGTTTTGGAATTGCTCCACTGCCATCTCAGGGGGCTTTGCAGATTTTGTTGTTCCATCTTCACCTTCCCTGGGGGGTTTTGATTGAATTTCTTTTGTTTCAAAGTACTCATTCACTGAAAAGGATCTTTTCTTTGTATGCCCATTTGTTTCTCCTCCTCCAAAAGCTTTTGTCCCTCATAATCACTCAGCTGATGTTTTCCCCTATGAAGTCCTTGTAGAAAATGTGCTTCCTGCCAGTCTTCACCCTTCAGAAGACCCAGAGCTATTGTTTTAGTCTCTTAGCCCTTGTTGCCAATTCTCTATTCTTTCCCACCTCCAGGGATAGACCGTCTTTTTTCCTCAGAGGATCAGAATGGGATACTGCTGCAAGGAGAACCTAGAGGCCACTGTCACAGGAACTGCTCTCTGTGTTTTATCCCCAGTCCCTACAATCCTTTCTAAATGAGTTTCTTTAGTCCCAAGATTGGTTCAGGATCATGAAAAAGTCTCCTTTGGTACACTGCTAAGAGTGGTGTCCTGAGAAGTTTTTGCACTTTTCCCCATCCTCATCTCTCTATTATCAATTCCTTTCAGTGGGGATTCATTTCTTTTTCTTTTTCTTTTTTGTTTTTGTTTTTATTTTGTTTTAGCAAGGTAATGGGGTAAAGGGACTTGCCCTGTTAAGGTCCGAGAAATGTCCCCAATTACAGAACAGAGGCACTGGACATGATGGAGATGCAATAGCAAAGGTCTATTAAACTAGCTTGAGCTAGGGTTCCATCCTAGGTCAGGGCTAGTATCCTGGAACCCTGAGTAAAGTGAGGAGAGACCTTATATATGGTTTGGTAGGGGAGTTTCAAGCATCTGCCTGCAGATTGTCTTGAGATGGTGTGGCGTGTTCTTATTGGATGCAGGTCCTCGGAGAAGCCCCCTTGCTGCATGGTCCGAGGGCTGACCAGGCAGAATCCTCAGGAGCTGATCTGGCAGAAACTCAGCAAGCTGACCAAGCAGAGACTTAGGGGCAGAATTTAGGCAACAGTTCATAGGTTTAGACATTCAGGATCTTACAGGCATTCAGGTTATTGTTCACAGATTTTGACACTCAGTATCTTACAGGCATTCAGGCTAAAGTCCACAGATTTCGAAACTCAGGGTCTTACAGCCCAAGGTCACATAACTATGTTAATTATTAAGTGTCTGAGGTCAAATTTGAACTCAGGTCCTCCTGACTCCAGGGCTAGTACTCTATCCACTGTGCCACCTTAACTGCTCCTGGACTCATTTTTTAAATTAGCTTTGCCTTTCTGTTCTATCTTTTCTATCTTTTTGTTCTCCAAGTCTCAAAATCTTCCGCAGCCTTCCTTTCCCTCCTTTTTCAGATTCAGATCTGGTCAGATTTAAGGGTCACAACTTTTCCTGGATGTGAATTTGCCCCTGGATCCTGTCTGGGATTAGCCTTAAAAATCAAATGCTCCCAATTATAACAGTTATGAGGCGCCAAGGGCTCAAGTGCTCAAGTCAGTAAGTGGGCTGTTGGAGAGAGGGAGAATAAAGTTTAGAAACAATGATGATACCTCAGATTTGTGGAGCCTTCTCTTACTCCTTGCAAAACTAAAAATGAGTCAGCTTCAAAATTCCTAGAGCCTAAAATTTTGGTAGCCAAGAAGATCCTAGCAGTACCTAAAGTCAGCTCCAGTGGGAAGTGATTTAGGTGGAGTGGGGTGGTAGTACTGCTATAAGAGATCAGAAGGTAGGTGAGGTGGGGGGGGGGGAGGTAATGAAGGAGATCTGGAGAGACTCTCTGGTAAGTTGTTCCATTATTTTTATTCCCGAATAACTACCTGGTGTCAAGGTTTTTCATTTGTCTTCTTATCTTTGATTAGTTAGAAAAAAAGTTAGGATTGAATGGATACAGAGAGAGCTAGCCTCTGAACCTATTTCTGATATATATTGACTGTGACCTTGGGAAAAATCAGGGTATTCCCTATTTCAGTGAAATAACAGATCCAGTTCCTATCTCTATATTTACTTGGTATGGTAAGAGGAGGCTATTATAGTCTAGAAGAATCTCTCATCTGCCATCGACTCTGCAAGGTACCTCAAAGGTTTCCATGCCTTCACTTTTTTTCTATCAAGCATTTCCTGCCTACTGTGCCAGAATAATCTTTCTGATGTATAGATATAATCATGCCTCTCCCCTACTCAAAAATCTCCAGTGGTTCCCTATTACGAATTTAATGAAATTCAAACTTCTTTGCCTAGCATCCAAAGCCTCCATAATTTAGCACCATCTTTCAAGTCTTATTCCAAATCATTCTCCTAGACATACCATGCTCTAGCTGAGCTAAATTAATCTCTGCCCTCAGATCTACTCAGATATATACACTGCCCTTTCATTGCTTTATGATTTTGCTGAGTCTTATTCCTGAATTGTGAACTCCTCTTCTCTAGCTATTGAATACTTGCCTATCATTCAAAGCCCAGCTCTATTAATTTTAGAGGGGAAAATAAACTTTATTTTGGAATCATACATTCCCTATTCCATATGGTATCTGGAAATGATTTCACACTGAGTGTCACTTCATGAAAATTTCTCCCTTTCAGAATCAGTAATGATCTCCTCCTCCCTACATCCACCCTCATCCCTTCCATATCAAGCTCATATAGCACTTTTTGGTAAAGGTTAGGAAATGTGTGTGGCTAAGCATAGACCCTTTGGACTACATTTACTTTATGTCCCAGAGGGCTTTACTGATTGGGAGAGAGTCCTGAACATCTTTTCCCAAAGGACCCTTATATAAGTACATAGTTTGAGGACCTGCACATGATGGTTTTGAAAGAGTTGGGAAGGAAAGATCAGAAAGAAAAGCTTATAGTCATCATGATTAATTTCTGCTGGGACTATGTAGGTGATAGAAACAATAGGGACAGAAGGACAATGAAATACAGTATTGGGTTCAATCTCTAGGACACGGTCGTCTTAAAGACATTTTCTTTCCAGAAGGCTATGCTGCTGGCTTCAATTTGACAATTTTGGTTCTGAGATTCCCACTGCACTCCAAAATCAGCAAAGTGTCCTTGCACCCCTCTGAATGATTATGTTAGCTCCCCTCATTGTATTGAAGTAGACAGGAGGTTTATTTAGTTCAACTGCCCAAACCTGTCTCTCTCTCCCATAGTATGAAGAGACACACCCTTCTGTTGATGGACATAATTTTCTTTGTCATATCTTTTGCTATACTATTTAATTAAATGTTTTTTGTTTTGGTTTAGTGATTCTATGGCCAAATCTGGCAAAAGGAAAGTTGGGCTCATGAGCTGTCATGGTTTTGCATAGATGCTGAACCAAAGTGAACAGTGAACTTGGAGTTTTCAAGGAGACTAACCCATGAGGTTGGGTATCATGCTATATCTCTCTCCTCTCTTTATCACATAAAATCATGTTTCATAGGTATCTATGTATCATATTCCCCAATTAGATTATAAACTCCAAGAAATTAAGGACTGTATCTTATCTAAACCCCATTTCTTCCCCCATGCCTACCAAGTGTTCAGTGCTCTATAGGGGCCTAATGAACATTTCTGGAGGTGGTTGTTATAGTTGAATCAACAGTGTTCCTAACTTCATGGATATGACAGTCTCAAATAGTCCATATTGAAAAGCAGCATTGGTTTTTGTCAATTAACTGTCTGTATAATTCAAACAAATTATCCTGTCTCATAACCTACTTGGACAGGTGACTATACAAATGTCTGAAAGCTTTGTTCTTGAGACTAAAGCAAGGTTGGCAGTCACTCTGACAATATAGATTTCAAATTCCAAAAGTAAAATAAGTGCTGTTTTAGAGTGTTCCTTTAGGGCTTCACATTATATAGTAGAAGACAAATATTGTTCTCTGAAAATGCTTAAATCTTACCTCTGACTTCAAAGTAAGAAAACAGATTTCACTTGTGATCCAACATTCCATAAGCCAAATAGTCACTGTAAATAGTTTCCATAAGTAGAATTCATCAGGCCAATGATTTGCATGGGATATCTGATAGGGGACAGATATTAGAGCTATGATTTTATTGGTATAGAGACCAATATATAGACTAGGGAAGCTCCTTTTGCCAAAGCAAGTTACCCCTTCTCTGCATGTAGGGTCCTATAGTTTCTGAGAGTACTGATGCTTGTCCTTTGTTCTCAGAGAAGAACATGATTATCAGGAAAGTGATACCATGACATGCAAGTGAGTTGGATTTAAATGGGGGGGGGGGGGGGGACCAGAGTGCTGTGCAAAGTCACCAGTCTCATTTTCTCCTCTAGATCCAGTTACCAAACTTGTATTAAGACAACTGGAGATGACCCTATGCAGTGGCAGACCTTGGTCTGTTAAAGCTAGGTTTTTGTGAGATCAGTTTGAATGAGGCAATGCCCATTCTGTGATTAAAGTGAGATGTTAAGTGACTTGCCCAAAGGCCAAACAGGCAGCATGTTTCAGAGGAATAACTTGAACCCAAGTCTTCCTTGCTATGAGATCAATACACTAACCACTTCATCATTTGAGGCAAACTCTATGTGACTTAGTTCCATCATGTATAAAATGAACTGGAGAAGGAAATGACAAGTCACTCTAGCAACTTTGACAAGAAAATCCCTACTAGGGTCACAAAGAGTCAGACATGATTAAAAATGATTGAACAACAAATGTGCCCAAAACTGTGCTAATCACTTTAAAATTATTACCTCGTTCGATCCTCACAACAACCCTGGAAGACAGATGCTATTATTATTATAATACCCATTTTCAGTTGGAGCACTAGAGGCAAATAGAGGTTAAGTGACCTAGTATCTGAGGCTGGGTTTAAACTCAGGTCTTCCTGTCTTCTTTCTCAGCACTCTAACCATTGTGCCACCTAGATGCCTATAAGAGAGACAGAAACTAAAAGAAAGTTATCTCTTGCACCCAGAAATGATGCAATCAGTGGAAGATGTAAGACAAAGTGATAATAAATACTAATATTATTAATTAAAAATTTCTAGAATTGATATTAATAATAATAATACTTATAAAATACTCTAATATAATGATTCTATAATAATAATTGTGAACATTTATATAGACTTCTGAGTTTTCAAAGTCATAATATATATATGTGTGTATATATATATACATATATGTATATATATGTATATATATATATATATATATATATATATAGTCTTATTTGATTTTCCTGACTTTATGAGGTAGACAATTATTATCCTCATTTGGCAAATGGGAAAACTGTCCAATAGTCATTAAGTGACCTGCCCAGGGTCTCAGATGATTTCAGGCCAGGATACAAACTTAATTCTTATTGACTTCAGGTCCGCTACCTGTTGATTCTATCATTTGAGACAATTTTCCCTCGAAGGAACTAAAATATAGGGGTGTGTACAAGATCAGTGGGCAAACTACAAGTTTGTGGAAAGCATGTATAACTGTCATTCAATTGTTTCTTCTCTCTTCTTAAATCATTTTGTCTTGTCTCTGATACTGCTTTTTCTTAGCTTATGCTTTTGGTTGCCTTCATTTTCAAATTCTGCTCTTGGGTCTGTTTGTTTTTACCTAGCTGACCTCCTTGATATTCTGCCTTTTGCTCTTTTCTCTGTTTCAGATCATCTGGTCTGTTGATTTGTCACAACTTATTTCTCCAAAATCATTTCCATCTTGTCCATTACTTCAGATGCTTTATGTATACAAGACTTATGTAATTACCCTTAGAACCCAGGATCCTATTTTCTTGACTATCACTTTTTATCTGGCTTAGCAAGTCTCTTGGATACCACAGTAACGCCATTTGACATGGAAAAAAAAGGTCAGAGCAACTGCAGTGTTTCTGATGAATCTTTCTGACTCTGGTTAATATTTTTCTGCCCATTTCCATTTGGAAGATGATATGATGTAATGAGGAATAAGACAATATATGCCATATATCCTGATATAGAGCCAGGAAAAAATGCACATAGCTGGAGGGAATGTAAATGTTGGATCATCTATAAAAGTCTATTAGAGCTTTTAAAATAGAAGAGAGTTGCACATTAGTGGCTAATTAATCCCTTTTCTGGGTGTGTAATAGGGGTATGGCTCAAGCATAGATCACCTAGGAGACTTCCAAGAATATAGTGATGATAAAATGACATGAAGGGAAAGTGTCTAAGATCTGGTAACTAGTTTTGGTTAGCTAATCACAGATGAAGAGGATGTTCTTTGATTGGCTATGAAGACATTCAAAAAGACCTTCAGTTTCAACTACTTCCTCTTTTTGCTTCATTTGCGCTTGGAGAATTTAGACAACTCTTTGACTCAAGTTATCTTCCGGTGAGAAACCATGCCTGCTCTGAACCCAAGAAACAGAGCTCAGATTTTGGCTTTCTTGGTTTTATTTATTTTCTGTTTCTGTTGAGGAAATGGAGTCTCCAACCTATGGAGTTTTAGAAGGTTGAGAGAGTGAGTTCTAGGAATCCAGGATTCAGAATCTAAGCTAGTTTTTACAGTCATTGCAGAGTGATACTCAGAGGTGTAAGGAAGTCACTTTGAGAGTGACTTTCAGGACCCCAGCCCAACAGAATCTGAGGTAAGATATATTTGGCAGAGATGTCTCTTTTAAAGAACTCGGTGCAACCTACCCGATGTGGAAACTGAAATAATTTATACTCACACTTTTTTTCTGTTAGATCTTTGAAGTAAATCTTAGTCAAAGCTAATTTATATTAAACAGTTTTTATGGATTTTAGGAAGTAGTCAACTGGCCCCTAAAATTAGGAGGAACATACCAAATGAGAGAATAAAGCAATGGCAATAGAGAAAGAGAAACTCCACCAACTTCTCCAGGTATCCTAGAATCCTGAGGGACAAGTGGCCCTGGAGAAGGAACCAGACTAGATGCAAATGAACCCCAGTACAATCACAAGATTACAAGAAAGGAAAGCTATATGTATATATGTTATATGTAATATGCACAAGTTAATTAGACATATATATTATTTTGTCTTCTGATTTATCTTTTAATATGTCTTAATATGACTTGTTTTGTTTTATTTCCATAGATGTGGAAAAAATAATTACCTGTCACGATAATCCTGACCCTTGACTTGAACAGTTGTTTAAAATTTATTTATGCAGACAGACTAGAGAGAGACCAGGCAGTGATTTGTTACTTGGGGGGAAAGGACAAAGGTCCCTAACCATTTTTGTTTTTTTCCAACCAGCTCAGCCCTTATATTTGCATAGAATAGAGAAGCATGATCAAAAAGGTTAACATTCCTTTCTTCACTGAAGAAAGCTTTTTGTCTATTTGAGAAAGTAGAACCTGGGAATATTGGTCTTATCTAGGGTGCAAGATAAGAGTGGATTTCTAATCACAAGTAAGATGAGTGTTGAATTGAGAGATTTAGAGGAGACAGAAGAGGAAAAGTAGTTGAAGGAGGAGTGTAAAGAGTAGATGTGATCTTAGTTTGGGTATGTGCCATCCGCTATAAACAGCCTAAGAGACGAAGAGCTTTATAACCATTGAGTGGGATAGCCCTCCCAGAAAGGGAAACTAAGTACATTGTGGTGGCAGAGGCGGCTAGGAACCCTGAAGTTTGCTGAAGCTGAAAAAACAACTAGAGCATCCTGTGGGGAACATACAATATAACATAACTATTTGGAGCAGGCTCAGCAGAAAACTGTTTAATGAAAATCCCAGAAAATATCAGATCTACAATGTCAGAAGCATATGCCCCACTTGATGCCTATTTTTGCTCATTTTGTCCATTCTTGGGAGAGTAGGTTCAAGATTTATGAAGAGATAATATTTTTTATAAGCTATTTCACTAAATGCCTTTGTTTTTCATCAAAAAATGTCCTCTGACTAGTAAACACATTGGCAAGGGTTCATAAACTATGGTTAAGAGA
Organism: Macrotis lagotis; assembly: GCF_037893015.1. Lineage (NCBI taxonomy): Eukaryota > Metazoa > Chordata > Mammalia > Peramelemorphia > Peramelidae > Macrotis > Macrotis lagotis. The sequence continues at coordinate 556,577,214 of NC_133658.1, forward strand.
GGATTCTGGGCAGCTAGGTAGTAGAATGGATAGAGCACTGGCCCTGGAGTCAGGAGGACCTGAGTTCAAATTTGACCTCAGACACTTCATAATTACCTAGTTGTGTGGCCTTGGGCAAGTCACTTAACCCCATGACATACCTGCAACCTGGTTTTGGTTTCTGGGGACACATGAATGGGTGGTACCTGTTTATTTAACTGCTCTTTCCTCCCTCCAATTCACCAAATTCTTTTTTTTTTAAAAGAATGATATATAGTTGGATTTACTCATAGACAGAGATTCTTAGTTTTATTCAAACCTCTGTCACTAACTTGCTCTGTTATCTTAGATAAATTGTAACTTTTTTTTCCTGTGCCTTAGGTTCTCCATCTGTTCCATAGTGATAATTAATATTCCCTTTCCTTTCCTCTTCCTCTCTTCCACCTCTTAGGGCTGCTGTGGGGGTTAATGAGATCAGGTCTGTAAGTATTTGTGTTCCTAAAGGAACCTCTGTTCATACTAAGCATTATTAATATCAGGAAACTTAAAAGTATCTAATTCACCTTTGATAAATCAAAAGTGCTATGAATAATAATGATCCCTTGCCCATTTTATCATCTTTCTACCAAAGATCTCAGGATAATATACAAAGATAAAATAAACCTATAATATTTATATTTTATTAATTATTGAATGAGAATACAGAACAGACAAAATAACAAAATTCCCAGAATCAAAAATAGACTATATATATATTTCAGACTATTTTCTACTATAAATAATATTCTTAACTTTTTAATATGTATTTACATTTTGATTATGGTAAAGTAACAATTTAAATAAGGACTTATAAAATATTAGTAATTTTAGAAATCATCTGACCAGTCCACTTAGCTTTACGCATAAGGAAAATGAAGCCCAAAAGAGGTTAAGTGATATATTTCCTCAAGGTCACTCTTGCATTAATTGGTAGAATTGAAACTAGAACCCAGATCTCTTGACATCTGATCACTTTCAGTCACACAGCAACTGCTACTAATTTATATCAAATAATATCTAGCATCCAGGGAAATAAAGCCAGTTTATACACAATATGACCTCAATCTTGCCTATATTCTTTTGAGAGGATGCCTGCCTATATTTCAGGCAGAGAAATTGAAATGTGGAGAGTTGAAGCAAATTTGCCCAAGGTCATGAGGAAAGAATCTTGGGCCCCCTACAGAAATTACTTTAGAAAAATTGAAGCAGACCAAGTACAGGCAAATAAAGAAGCTTCACAAAACATAAAGGATTGACAAAGACACCCCAAAGTCATCTTTCCGTTCCAATATGGTTCAGGTGAGGAGAGCAGTGTGCCAAGCTCAAGTAGATGGATAAATGAATATTTGATCAACAAAATTTTCCGGGTTTGGGGAATATAATAGTGTGCTGTTATAATTTCTTCTAAGCTCTGTGGTATTGTTGATAATAAAATAAATAAATAAGATATATGTGTACATATGCATATATATATATACATGCTCAAAGATATCCATTTATAGATTTCCAAATATTTCTAGTCACTGTAATAATAGCAATATTTTAAATATATGACCAATGAAGGTGTTTAACAGTTGTATTTAATACCCTCTGATATACTGCCTTGGATTCAGAATGAAGGCAGGGTAGAAATACTACTCATGTCTCATGATAAATATCCCAAACTGTGCAGTACGCTTCTATTGCTTTCACAGAAAATTACAAATAATAGGGAAAATTGCTGATGACTAGCTGATAATTATATTGAAAATTAAGATTATAAATTGAGTGGTAAAGAATAAAATATCATGGTGGCATTTTAAGAACCTGTCTTCTATCCATGATAAATATTAATAGATATAGTGAGACACATCAGTAAATGCACAAACTCCATGGAACATATATAGGTTTAGCTTTTACAAATCAATTCAACATACACTAAGAGACAGTATTATGTGCAAAGAAAACACTAGGCTAAGCACCGGTGATAGAGATGGCAATCAATGAACTTGTAATCTAAATGAAGGCAGAGGAGTTGGCAACTATTGAAAAGGATCTAACATGAACACAAATAAGTATAAAATGAGGTAGAATGTGATTGGCATAGATGAGAGTTGTAGACAAAGTGATAAAAGAACTTAGAGGAGGAAGACAATTCTTAGCTGAAGAACCAGAGGAGACTTAATTTTAACACTCTCTCCCTCTTGAAATTACTTTTTATTTGCTCTTCTGTAAACCTGATGTATGTCTCCTAAGTTGAATGTGAGCTACTTGAAGCAAGCATCGATTTCATGTTTGTCTTTGTATTCTAAAGGCCAAATAGGATATTTTGCTCCTAGTAAACATTTAAAAAATATTTGTTGAATTAAATTTCATTCAATCAGCAAAACATTTATTAGGCATCCACTAATGTGCTAATTGTGTCCTATGCTAATTGAGGGAGCCAGACTTGGGATGGGTTTTGGAGCAAATAATATTTAGCATCATGATTTTAGAAATTAATATTATTTCCCTGGGTGAATAGGATTTTCCTCTTAAAGGAAGAATTGGGGCAGCGAGGTGGTACAATGGATAGAGTACCTTCCCTGGAGTCAGGAGGACCTGAATTTAAATCTAACCTCAGATAGTTAATAATTATCTAGTTATGTGACCTTGGAGCAAGTCACTTCACCTCATTTGCTTTGCAAAAACCTAAAAACAAGAACAAGGAAGAGTTGATTGAGTTTTCCCACCCACTTTTATTCCAATATTTGACAGCAAATGCTTTTCCAAAAAAAATGATCCTATGGTAAATCGGTGTTTATGAGAAGAAGAAAAATGGGGGAAAGAGGTCATTAAAACTTCTTCAGGGGGTGGGGGGGTGGAGGCACTTGGAGAATAGGCTGCAATATCAAAAACAGCTTTCCAGTTTTTCCCTTTTGTTAAAAATATTTCAACTACTATATAAGTACCCCAGCCTGCCCCCACTTTATATTTACCCTAGAATTTAATGGGACAATGATTGGTGAGAAAGTGAAGGTACATACTTACTTCTAATTTCTAATCTATTCTTTGAGACCTTGAGAACTGTAATAGGTTAAAAGTCAAAGGAAGGGGAAAAAAAGGGAGGAGATAGTCATACTCATCCATGGTTAACATTGACCCTGTTCTCAAAAGGATAGGAATATTGGTTCTCATGGTATTGATTAGACTTTGAGAAATTCTCCCCTGTACAGGTTGTTTTGAACCTGTAGCAAGTCTTTGGACATGCTTTCCCAGATCACAGGTGTACTAACAGGTTGGGTCCCTAGAGTGTGACATGTCCATTCTTCCCCCAAAATTCCCCGATCATCTTTAAGAGTTAATATAGTTCTTCCAAGGCATCTGACTCAATTGGTATATTTCTTCCAATTCAGCTCTCCAATCTCATTATATCTATTTCTATCTCTTTGATATCATTAGTAGCCAATTAATATCACTTAGTTTTTGTAAAGATATATTTTATCAAGAAGATATAACAGGAAAAGAAACAATATAGAAAGATTCCCTCTCCCCAAAGGGAGGGCACATTCTAGCGTTTGCTGCAAACATTTGTTCTACCATAAAGTCCACTTTTGGTTATAACATAGCTGTTAGACTTGTTTTTCCCTTGCCTGCCAGACAGGGAATGTTGGCTGTTGGTTGATCGACTATTGGACCGGGTCATGTCCTCACTTGGACGTGGTTACTGCCAAACTCTTCTGAAATCACTCCCAGAGTTACTCTCTCTAGTACTCTTTAACCTAAGAACATGAAAGATTAAACATAACAGAGCAGACAAAATAGCAGGGCCATTGTTTCTAGACCATATGGCAGACCAGGTGGAGAGGAAAGGGTTCAAGGCCTTATGCCCATTCTGGAGGCTTGGAGCATTTCTTCTCTCAATCACTATCTGGGTAAAAAAAAAATCCTGTTTCTTCACTAGAGTCTTTTGTATGCACTCTTGTTTAGCAGTTAATTAAAATGCTTTTCTTGATCCCTCAGTATGTGGACAGGAAACAGCCAAAGTTTGCTTAGGCATGATCTGAATCAGGAACAGGGTCTTCCAACTTCCAGAAGCAAGCTCATCAACCCCCAATATGCAGCAGCAGCAGACAGCTCCCTCAGCATGCAATGAAGTCTGCCTCTCCTTTGACCAGTCCCCTTGTTATAGGTTCACACAAAGAACACAGTTTATTCGTGACATTTTTTATTTCACCCTAATCTCTCTTGCCTCAGTCAGAAGACTTTTGAACAGGCTTCAGGTAGAAGGAATAGAGATAAATGCTCAGAGCTGTTTCTTTAATACTTCATATTTCAGGACATCTTCTAACTATGAAGGGAGCCAGCAGACAATTGTCAAGGGGAGGGAGGCTAACTTTAACACAAGACTTTAAAAGTCATCCAATCCAAAATCCTCATTTTACAGGTGAGGGAATTGAATTCCAGGGAGTTTTAGTAACTTACCCAAGGTCACATGGGTAGCAAGTGACAGAATTGGCACCTGAACTTGGGTTCTAAATCCAAAGCTGTTTCCTTCTGCCAAATGCCTCACACAGATAGAGATAAAGAGGTGATGTGATGTAGTTAAAACATATCCTTATTTGAAATCAAAAGATCTAGTTTTGAGTCCTCACTGTTAATTGCCATTTGTATGACCTTGATCATTCTCTGATCAAAAGCCTGAGAATGATGTTATAAATATCCAAATGACAGAAAAAAGATTCCCCACCCCAATCTATGTGTGTATATGCATATACAAGTATTTATAAATATATATGTAAACATATATATGTGTGTATATGTGTATATAGGCACATACATGTACATTTACCTTTTTGGCCTTAGTTTCACCATTTGTAAAATCAGAAAAGATTTGAGAAAAAAAATCCTTCCTCAAACTAACTAGCTGTGGGAGTCTTGGCAAGTCATTGTACCACTTCTCAGCCTCAGTTTCCTCTTCTGTAAAGTGAGGTTAATAAAAGCACCTACCTCCCAGTGTTGTAAGAATTAAATGAGATATCTTACATAAAGAGCTTTGCAAATCTTAAAGTGTTATATAAATGCTAGCTATGATGTTGATGATGATCTAAAGTCCCTTCTAAATGCTATGATTTTATGATCCTTGAAGGAAAGAATGCATTTTAGGCCTGGAGGATGGCCTCTGGTAATTCACTGATGTGGGAGAATACGAGACAAATTGGGTACCAGCTGGCGGTGCAGTCTGTTTGGAACAGAGAGTGCATGAATGCAGAGTGCATATGAAATCTAGCAGATCTGGATGAGAGCTCAGAGAACATCTACTTTCTCTGGAGAGAATCCTAGATGTGAAATCATACATTTCCCAGCTGTGTGATCCTAGAAAAGTCATTTAATTTTTGCCTGCCTCAGTCTCCTTGTCTAAAAAATGCAGATACTTATCTCCCAGGATTGTTATGAGGTTTAAATAAGATAATTGTAAACCTTGAATTATTTATGTAAATGCTGACTTTTCCCTCTCTCTTTAACATGACTAAAACTAGGTGGCTCAAAGAGTAGCATGCTAGATCTGGAGTCAAGAAGATAACATCTTTGTGAGTTCAAATTTGACCTCAGACATTTATAAACCGTGTATCCCTGGACAAATCACTTAACACTGCTTACCTCAGTTTCCTCATCTGCAAAATGAGCTAGAGAAAGAAATGACAAACCACTCCAGCATCTTTGCCAAGAAAACTCCAAAATTGGGTCATGAAGAATCAGATACAACTGAAAAATGACTGCAAACATAACTGAGAAGTAGTTACCTAGTTTTTTTTTTCCTGAAAAACCTCTGGAGAGAGAAAGAAACCAACTAACTACTGTCAGTTATTAGAATTTTTTTTCTTTTTTTTAAAACCTTAAATCTGATTCTTTGCAGCTTCTACCCTTTAGTCCAAATTCTTCCTTCTAGGGTCAAGTCGGAATAAAAGATTATAATTCATCTTCTCCAAAAGAGAACTGAAAATAGTTGAAGATAGTTAATAGAACTTAAAGTTTGTTAGAAACAAGACTGTAGAGGACCTTATATGACAAACTTTTTTATTCTGTAGGTCATGGGAGGCTGCTGATGATCTTTGATCATATGACATGGACAGACCTGTGCTTTATAAAGATTATTTTGGCAGCTATGTGTAGGTTTGGAGACTGGAAGAAGAAAGTTAGGAGTCTTTTTAACAATAGTTTCAATGAGTAGTAATGAATACCAAAAATAAGTGAAAGTTCGACTAGAGCAGAAGGGTTGTATGTGAGAGATATTTTTGAGTAACAATCAACAAGATTTGGCAATTAATTGAATATGAGAGATAGGGGAGAGGAAAAAAGTCAAAGATGACTTTAACATTTGGAGCTTAGACGTCTGGACAGATGGTGGTGCCATCAGCAGAAAGATGGAAGCAAAGAAAAAAAACAAATTTGGGAAGAGGGGGAAGGAGATAGTGAATTCAGTTGCACACACATATATTTGAGATGCCAATAAGATATCCAAGGAATGATTTTCAGGAGGTAGTTGGAAATGTGGGATAGGAAGAGTTCTTCAGAGTAACCAATATAGTTGTGTACACACAATGCATACATGTGTGCAACATGCTTATATGTATGTGTTTGTGTGTGTTCATTGTGTATACATAGGTATGTATCTATGGGTCCATGCCTATGTGCATGCATGTATCTGTTCATATATTTACATCTCCTGACTCGTTAGAAGTAAATATGATGTATAGAATGTGCCTTTGCAAAACATAAAATACTATATAAATATTAGCTATTTTGTGTGCATACATATATAAATTTATATATACACATATATTATATATACATATATATTGGGGTAAGGAACCTTTTTTTTGCCAAGGGCCATTTGAATATTTATAATATCATTTGCTGGCTATATGTGGTCAAACATTTAATTAATTCACCCCTAAAATGCTTTTAGATTTATTGAATTTTGAATCCTGCCTGTGGTTGTCTTGGCAACACCAGACCAATACTGCCCACAGGCTGAAGGTTCTCAAACCCCTTGATATAGGTAGATATAACACATGTGCATGTGATTTCATTGATATAGGGAACTCCATTAATATAGGTTGACAGTTTCTCTGTAATTTGTAGTCTTTAAAAATGACGTAGAGTATTGAGAAATTATGTGACTTAACTAAGTCAAAGAGCCAATATGCCAGTATATACCAGAGACTGGAATTACCCCCAGGTCTTCCTGACTTTGAGGCTAACTCAGTACTCACTTTGCCACCTAAGACTTCTTCCTCACATCATTTGCATAGAGATTATAAACAAACCCAGGAAAAAGAATGCAATCACCAAAAGAAAGAATAAAAAGAGAAGAACCAAGGATCACTGAGTCTTACAACAACAATCCAAAGCAGAGAAATACTTCAGAATATTAATAAGGTGCCCAAACAGCTCCACAAAAGACAAACTCATGGCATCTGTTAACGTCCAGGAACTTTTTTTTAGCTTATGTGAGAAACCTGGCAATGCTACTGGAAAAATGAAATATATCTATTAAATGCAATGACAGTTTTACATTAAACATGCTTTCTGCTATGACTAATATTTAACCAGGCTTTATTTTTATTTTATATTCAAAGATTTTTTTTAAAAAGAAACAAATTTTTTTCTTTAGGACATCTCATAGTCCTTAGTGTTAAGGTAAGGTAGGTGTGATGTGCACCCATCATTACACAGTGTGGATAATTGAGTGGCTTTTCTAGTAGGAAAAAGGAATACCAGCTAAGTATTTATTGCAGAACTAGCTATCTACTTCCTGTGATATGAGGAATATCAGAGGGACCTGGTTCACTATGTATCCCTATCTCCAAATTGGCCCTGCTAACAATCTTCATTTTAGGAGAAGATTAGTAGGTATATAGTGGCAGATATAGAAGACAAAATGGATGATTTGCCATTCTGCCTTGAGCCAAAACCACTTGAAAGTAAGTGATAGCTGGGATGGAATACTACTGTGCTATGAGAAATGATGAGCAAGCTGATTTTAGAAAACATGAAAAGACTTGAGTGAAATAATTAAGAGTGAAAACAGCAGAACCAAGAGAACATTGTATACAATAACAGCAATATTGCTTCAAGACCAACTGTGAATGACTAAACCAATGTGACTAGTCTAAATATTCAAATCAACTACAAAGGACTTATGAAGGAAGATGCTATTCACCCCAAGAGAAGGAAGTTAAATATAGAAGTATACATAGCATAGTTTTACATATCCATGTCTACAGACATATATCCATACATATATGTAAATACATATATGTGCACATGTTTCTGTATGTATAGAAAATATATTGTGCATAAATATATGTGTTACATATATATACATTTTATATGATAAATACATATGTTTGCATATATATGTCTCTCTGTGTGTATTTCTTTATCTGTGACCTTCTCTAGTGCAAAGTGGGAAGGAAAGGAGGAAGATGGTTCAAAACTTAAAATATAACAAAAAAGTAGATCAAATCTAATTTTAAGAAAAGAAAGTGATAGAGCAGAATTTCTTAGCCCCTTCCCTCCTCATTAAAGCCCTGTGTACAAAGACATGGAGTAAAATCTTTCTGACAGCCATTATTTACCTTCTTTGTATTCCTTAGCAGTTAGCTCAATTTCCTGGCCCAGCCTACATGTTTAATAAGGGCTTGTTGACTAACTGACTGACTAAATGACTATATTTTCTCCCCATTCTTAAAGAAACAGTTACAGCACTAAAGTGAAAGGACCATCTAATGTGTGACCTTGGACAAGTCGTGTATCAGTCTGAATTTATCTTTAAATGGATAACAATACCTACACTACTTATTTTACAGGGTCATCCTAAGGACCAAATAAGATAACATCTGTAAAGTGTATTGTAAAACTATAAAGTGTTATATAAATGTCAGCAGCTATTATAGTTATTATATTAGAGTCATCCTATTAAAAAACCACCAAAAAAGCCTTGCATTTATAGAGGGCTTTTAACTTTTTGAAAGCATAGCTCCCACAAAGAGCTTTCATTTTCTTTCTAGTCATGAAGTTACAGTTTTATAAGCCTTTTATTATTTTGACATGTTTATCTACTGTTTTCGATATAGCATTGCATTCAGTATTCCAGTTAATGCTTGTCTATCTCATTTAATGATAATTCTGAATCTCCCTATATTTATTATTTAAGAAGTTATTAGAAGAATTTTATTGGTTTTTAAAAAAAATGGGAGGCAGGGAGTAAATGAGACCCTCTAGCTAAGAGCACATACTTTAGATTTAATCATTTGATTGTCTCATGAAATGAATTCTAAATTTAGGGTTAGAGAAGCTGGTTTCATGTTCTGGCTTTTCCCCTTTTCTATTTACTACCTATTAATGTGGGAAAAATCACAACCTTTCCAAGCCTTAAATTCTTTATCTGAAAAATTAAAAAATCCACAGGGAGAAAAAATAGAAGAAATCTACAACTAATAGCTAAGAAATTCTTACCCTCAAAATAAGTAGCTCAAAGAGTGCCTCACTTGGTGTGAGGAGGATAAAATGGGAAATAGAACACCTTACTGTCTGAAGGGATAGAGACTGTGACAAATAGTATGTGATTACTTTTAGGGTAACCAATATATCAGGTACAAAATGTAAGGTGCCTCTGTCAAATTCTGTCATAGGCTCATTGATTGAAGGATCTAAGTTATTTAATTCAATCCTGTAATTTTGAACACAAAGAAACTGAGATAAGTTAAGTAACTTACCCAAGGTCTCATGGTCAATCAGTGGCAGTTCTGTGATTCAACCTATGGTCCCCTTGATCCCAAATTCAGTGCTCTTCCTAGGACAACAAATTAGATAAAATGACCTTTTTGACCCCCTTCCAATACTAAATAGATAGACCCTATTGGATCCACTGTAATTTAAATCTTATTTTGTCCTATTATTGACTTGTGGTTTTAAATATTACCTATATTATCAAATTGCTGGGGAGAAAGTACTATGTAAACCTTAAAACTAAATAAATATGAGCAAATAGTTCATTTTTATATAAACAACATGTCATATCTTCTCATGGGCAGTTGGGTGGTATAGTGGTTAGAGTGCCATTTCTGAAATCAGAAAGAATCAATTCTCTAAGCTCAAATCTGGCCATAGATTTATACTATCTGTGTGACCTTAGGCAAGTCACTTAATCCAATTTGCCTCAGTTTCCTCATCTGCAAAATGAATTGGAGAAGGAAATAGCAAACCATTCCTATATTTCTGCCAAGAAAATCCAAAATGAGTTCACAAAGATTCTGACATGTGTCACTTGACTTTTGTATTTGCTAATGTTTTTGTTGGCTATAATCTGGATAGGATTTCTCAAAATGGAATTCTAAATAATAATAATAAATGCTTATTAAATATCCACTAGTGCATCAGGGTTTACATAAGTCTGAAGCAAAGATAAATTTTCCATTCTTCCCCTTGTTTGAAAATATATACTATTCTGTATTCTGGCATCTTTACTGGTAAATGAATGTTAACTCTATACCTTCCCCCACCTTCTCTCTCTCTCTCTCTCTCTCTCTCTCTCTCTCTCTCTCTCTCTCTCTCTCTCTCTCTCTCCCTCGCTCTTTCTCTCTCTTTCTCCCCTTATCCAACTCCCTGACCCTTCTCTCTCCAACCCAGGTTCAAATTCTACCTCACATATATTGGCTGTTACAAAAGATGGGTCCTTTAATTTCTCAGTGTCCCAGGTCTTTTACTAAGACCAGGAACTTTCCTGGAAGTAGGAATTTTCACATTGGGAATCCCCATAGTGATGGAATCAACAGTCTGAACACACACACACACACACACACACACACACACACACACACACACACACACACACTTGTGTGAATTAATATAAAATATAATCAAGTTAATAACCTTGATTATATTTTTAAATTTATGTTAAAAATTCTATGCATAAATATAAAGCATTGATACAAATTTGGTTTTCTTTAATATACAGCTAAAAAGTTGAGAATGATAAAAATATGCATATATATACATACATATATATTATACTCAAATACATATATATATATATATCAACCACATGTTAACAGTGCATTTTCACTTTCTGGCATTCAAAGAAAACTAATCTCACATCAATCCTTTATATTTACTGATTTTTTTTATAGCTACCTTGAATTCAAACTAATGATTATAATCTTTTACTTTGTCATGGCAATGGTGTAATCTGTGTTAAGTGTATTCAGGTATTCAGGATGATATTACCAAAGACGAAAATGTCAGCATTCTTCTATTTGATGTTCAGCATTTTGCCTCTTCATATGACATTTGAATTGGTTTTATATATTGCTTCAAAGAATACCTTTACATACTCACTGATCCTGCATATAAATTTAACATTGCTAATCACCTAATTCAGCTTCCAGAGGTACATGCTCCCTTCAAGTATTTTTTCCTTTACCTTTGCAGAGATATTTTCTGTAATTATTCAAGGCTACATTTAAGCTTCATTCATTCAACTATGGATTTCAGTCAGTGGCATACTGGTAAATGTTTTTAACAATCAACTCTGAAAAAAAATTATGCACAGGGACACACAAGTTTCTTCTGCATTTTAAGTAAAATTTTCTCCATCACTTTCTTGAGTCTAGAAAACAATAACAAAATAAATCAACCCTTGAATTTTTAGCATTTGCTGATTTCCCAGGTTTAAATGTTCACACTGAAAATTTGACATTTGATTCTCATGAACTACTAGGAGTTGGCACCAATACATACTAAGGCGAAGACATTGTGTGAAACACTGTGCAGGATTCAAAATCACACAGGATGAGGTCACCATCCTCAAAGAACTTACAATCAAATAGAGACTATAAGACACATCAGACAATATATGATAAATGCTCTATGAGTGAGTAGCAAAAGGAACCCTTATAGGTAGGTGCCATCATAGAAAATAGGGCATTTAAACTATTCTTAGATGGTGAGAAAGAGAAGGATCATTTAATGGAGCAATGAGGAAATAAGATTGCAAAGATTGGACGGGATGTGAAGGACCTTTAAATGCCAAAGGTTTAGATTTTACTTCATAGTTACTGAGAGACAATAGAGGTTTTTCAGCAGGTTGATTTAATTCTATTTTCAAATCCATTTATATTGTCTACCCTATTCATAACACAGTTGAAGATCAAAGATTAAACAAGCCAAGTCTAAAAGAAGCTGGGAAGACAGATCATCTTTGTGTTGGTTACTGTGACTCTTCAGAGTCAATATGGCTCACTGCATGATGGATATAGTTATGGTGACCTGAATTAATCATGAGGACCTGAAGAAACTAAATGCATAGGTAATTTTAGTTGGACTGTAGTTGGTGTCATTTTCTTCTATGTTACTGATGTTCTTTTAGATATCCTTGAAATTTGAATTAATTGTCTTTGTAGAGATATTTGCTTTGGATGTGATATTGCCCTTTAAAGACATTTTAACTTTTTTTAAAATGTTATTAGTATTATCAGTAGAAACCTGTCTTCAGAAAATAAAGTTAATCCAGGCCATAAGAGTTTGGGGTTTTTGTTTGTCAAATATAATTAAAATAGGTAAGGGATGCTTACGTTCCTAAAAATAAGATTTTAAAACTGTGATTCTCCTTCAAAGCACTCATTATGCATTGGATTCTGTAAAAAGTAGATGATCTTTCAACTTCTATGATGTGTATGCAGGGCTGACTGACCCTAGAAAAAATTGAATAGCAGGAAAGATTCATTTTAGTATTTTTAATTTTATTTTTAGTACTTTTTTATTAATACCTTCTGTTTTTTATACCCAGAATTATTTCCCCACTATTTATTCCTTCCCTCCTTCCCATATGGAACCCTTCTTTTTAAAAAAGGAACACTTGGACATTTGGTTCAACATTACATATGTAACTTCCCTCTTTGCCCTACTCCCTCCCCAACTCAATATGCTCACTCTCTCTCTCTCTCTAGATCAAGGTTGTCCAGCCTTTGAGCTCTTTGCTCATCCAACATTGCCTAACAAAAAACTTGTCAAAGGCCACATATAGAATTTAGCATTTTGACAAGGTTTTTGTCTAGATGTTCTCCAGGAACAAGATTGTCCATTTCATTAATCCAGGGATTCTTAACTTTTTTGCATCATGGACCTCTTTAGTAAACTGGTGAAACTATGGACTGCTTCTTGTAGAAGAAGGATTTTAGCCTGAATCTGAAGAAAACCAGGGAAGCCTAGAGATAGAAATGAAGAGGGAGAGCATTCCAAGTATTAGGGACAGCCAGTGAAAATGCATAAATACCAAAAGAACCCAGAAAGTTCCTTAGTCAACACATATCTGGATTATTGACCAAATATATCGTTTGAAGAAGAATGATGGATGCTTGTGATCAGCATTGTGATCTCAAAGCAGAGAGAAAAGCTCTAAAAGATAAAATTAGTTTAAAGAAAGTTTGACTATTCAATGAATCAAAGTTATTATAAGAACATATTAAAGAATGGAAATAGACTACAAATAGAAGGAAAATGGAACAGATATTAAAAATTTTTTTCATAAAGAATGGTAGGAAAATTGTGCTTGTATCCTAAGATCACAGCTCCAGATGTATTTATTGAAGAGGCAGAAATGTCATTGAAGAGAAACAAAGATAGGAGAATTGATTGGACCAAATACATATAGTAGAAATCCTTGCTTGAGTCAATATAATTTTGAAGGCATTGAAAGACTAATACACAAGGTATCTGAAGGAGAAGAAACAAGGCATGGAAAATATTTCAGATTTTACAAATACATGAAAAGGTGATCTAGAAGATATCAATAAACCTCGACCTGTATGTCTCCTGTCTAGAGATTTGCTGCAGTCAGCTTTAACTGGCTAACTGTTAGAGTCGATTGTTAACTTTTCAGTGTGAGCATTTACACATCACAAAGAAGCAATTGCTACAAATCAAGTCTTGTTGCTTGTCTAAGTCTGATGATAATTTCATTCTCTGAGCCTCTACTGTTGAACTTAAGGAATATTTAATAGAGCAATAGAGGAGTGTGCTGGTAAAAGTTTAACAATCAGAATCGCCAGGGGGAAACTTATACATACACACTTTTAAGTTTAATCAAGTTATTAGCATGTTTTAAAAGCTTAGGCAACCAACAAATGCGAAGAGAGGTATATTTTTTCATTGCTCTCATGTTTACCAGGGTTGCTCTATGGCACCAAGAAATGAAGCACCACTACTTCCAAAGAATTATAAATGAATATCAGAGACCAATATAGGGGTGTATGGTGGGTGCAAGAAAGCTAGAACATATTCTGTGAACAAAGAGAAACTCTAAAGAACAGGAATAAAAGCTATAATAAATTGTAAGATGGGGAGAAAATATGAGCTGACCATGTGACCCAGCAAGGTATGCCATTTAGTTAGAGTGATCCAATGGTACCCTCCAAATGGCAGGAGAAAGCAAGGGAAATCGGCAACTCACTAAGTGAAGCCTCCCCCCCACCGTGTTTAACCTGAGAAGATTTCTATGAGAGTAGCAGTGAATGAATAGGCATGGGTGAGTTGTGATCTTTATTATAGAAGGGAGCTCCCAAATTGATAAGATCATGTAGATTCATTTGTAGTCCTGAGAATTTGAGTATTTAATTTAACACTTTTATATTAACCTTCCATTTAGATTTTAAGTTCCATAAGGGTGGTAGGAGATAGTTACTTTTTGTATTCTGCAAACATGCAATACATCTAATAGATGACAGGAAAATAGTTTTTGAATTAAATTTATGATCACAGCAGATATCGAACAGAACTGAAAATAAAATCAAGTGAATAAGGTTCCACTTTGGTTTTTGCCTAATGAGCTTGGAACCAGAGGCATCCTTAGAAGACTTTAGTGGGAAATCCAACAGGGGTATATAGGCTTTGAGTAGGACTAAACTAATGTTTAAATATGAGAACCTGGTGGATATGCAAAGGAAAACATAAATGGCAATTTCAAGCTTTACCTAGAGTAAGGACTCAATCTTTTTTGGGTCAGACACCTTTGATAGTCTTAGGAAGTCTATGGACCCCTTTCCAAGAATGTTTGTTGCCTATATTCATCATTGGAAACAAATTCTAAATTTCAGTGAAAAGTTAGTGAAAATGAAGATATACTCATTACCCATCCAAGTTCATGGATCCCCTAAATCTATTTATTCTAGGTGGGGGAAAAGAGAGTCATAGGTTAAGAATCCCTAAGAGAAAGCAGAACCTGCTATATCAATGTTTTGCTGAATACTCTTCAAGCAAATCATCTGGGTTCATGACACAGCATTAAATTAGGACTTCCAAGGGTTGCTGTCATCAAGATTTCAGAGAGTTTGAATGAATTATTATCACAATTTAATAAAGTCTAAAGGAGGCTTTTTCTCATCTGGAGAAAAAACTATCCCTCATCAGGGGAAGAAGATTACAAGGACTAGTAATGGTGTCTATAACTCACAGAGAATATACACTTTAGTAATTTTGAGGGCATAGCTCCAAATCACTTTTTCAGACCTGGATAGATGTACAATTCCATCAATTTTGCATTAATGTGCCTGTTTTTCCATATCTCCTCCAACATTAATAATTTTCCATTTTTGTTAACTTTGATAAACTGATGGGTGGAACCCCACAATTGCTTGTTTTTGTTTCTCTGATTATTAGTGCTTTGAAGCATTAGTTTCCATATGTCTATTGATAAGTTTAGATTTCTTCCTTAGCAACTATTATATCCTTTTGATCATTTATAAATTGCAGAATGGCTTTTATTCTTAAAATTTCAATTAGGCCCATATAGACAGGTAGATATAGATGGAACTAATTGAAATTTTAAGAATATGTTTATATATATATGTTTATAATATGTATTTTATATAATTTATAATAAATTTTATATAATATATAATAAATTTTAAGAATTGTATATATATTTAAGAATTGTATATATATATATATCACCAGAAAAAGTTGTATCAGAAATATTTTTCCCAGTTTCATATTCTCCTAATTTTAGCCGCATTTGGTTTTGTGGTACAAAAGATTTTTAATTTTAAGTAGTAAAAATTGTCCATTTTAACATCTTTGTTCCTATCTATCCTTTATTTGGCCTCAAATTCTTCACAGATCTGAGAAGTGATTCCTTCCTTGCTCCTCTAATGTGTTTATGATGCCACCTTTTATGTCTAAGGTATCTGTCTGGAGATTATCTTGGTATATGGTGTGCTGTATTAGTCTATATCTAGTTTCTGCCACACTGCTTTCTGGTTTTCCCAACAGTTTTTGTTAAATAGGAAACCCCAGTAAGTGAGATCTAATAAAGACTAGGCTTCTGTATTCCTTTGCTTCAATATACTTTGTACCTAACTATGCAAAAAGCACAATTGTTAAGCAATTATATCCTATTATAAGGAATGCTAGATCCAGAGTCAGATAACCTGGGTTCATATGCCAACTCTGCTACATGCTGTCTGTATTATCTTAGACAAATTACTTACCCCATCCAGTCCTCATTTTCATCATTTATTTGAGGGAGTTGAAATCAATAATCTTCAAGGACTCTTTTCAGCTCATAATACTTAGATCAATTTTTTTTTTAAATTGACACAAAGAAATTCTAGAATCTTGTGATGGTAATAATAATAATAATTCCCATTTATAGAGCACTTTCCTCACAAAAACCCTGTTTAGGTATTGTGCAGGTATGCATTTTTGATTCTTTGTTCTTATTTTTATTGATATATTTTATTTTCACAGTGCCCTGAATTTTTTTATTCCTCCTTTCTCCTACTCAGTGAGACAGCCCTTGCAACAAAGATTGGAAAAGGAGGAAAGAAGTGTCTCTACAAACCAACACATCAACACAACCAATACAACAACATCAGATAGGATATGCAATATTTCACACCCCATAGTCCCCCACCTTTGCAAAAAAGAAAGGGAAGTGAATTTTCTCAATTCTCCACTGGGGTCAAGTTTGGATCATTATCAATATACAGTGTTGACCTTTTCCTCTCCTTTTCATTGCAAGTGCTGTTTTAAAGATGAGCAATCAGGAAATGAATTAGATGTCATCAAAAATGGGCTATTTTTCTCCCCTCCACTGTTAGCTGTAGAAATCTTATAACTTTAGCCAGCAAGAAGGGGGGGGGAAGATGTATTTCTTTTATAGTTGTAAGGCTGGCTTGGATATAATAAAGGGTACCTATGAGAAAGTCCAAATGCCAAGAGGATAATGAAACATGGATCTGGGACCTTTGCAAACCCTGAACATTCTGCTCCCTGTTGTTCATAATCATACTTTGTTCATACTTATTTAGATCTTTTCAATTGTGAATCTCAAGGCATTGTACTAATATTAGGGTAATACCCATGAGAACATGAAATTAAGAGCCTATTTCATTTAAGAGGCCAATAGGACCACTCCCTCCTTTTCTTCAACTATTCAGGATGGAGGAAACTCATGTTTTGTAAGCAAGTGAAGCTGACTAGCTAGTGAAGGAAATAAAAAGCAATAATAACATCTTTTATCTGTTGCTGCCTTGAAGATAGTCCTATTAGGCTATACCTGAATATGATCCCTTTTTGGTAAAGAAGCATTTTCCTTTCCACTCAGGTCACATGAACAGTTCTTAATATGGAAGTAGCACTAGCTCACTCTGCAGAAATGACTAATTTGGTTTAGAAATGTTATAAATTAATTCTAAGGTAACCCAAATCCAAACTGGGGATTACAATCTCAATGAGCACTTAGAGCAACAGGTCAGCTCCCCAAAGCAAGGTTACCTAACTCTCCTCCTCATAGTTCTAGGAAGTAAACTGAGGGACTGAGGGTGTCTTTCTCTAATATGATTGCTGGTTAGCCCATATCTTGTATACTCCTCCACTATCATTCACCCAATTTATATCTCCCCCTTTCACATGAATTTATTTTGACAAAAGGATATTTACTCCAAATATATTGCAGGAATTATTTACAGAAAGGTCCAAAATTGAAAGCACACTCTTCTCCACCTCATCAATCTTTGAAGAAAGCAGATACTTGATGAAATACTGGCAATAGCTAGTTCGTCCACACTAAGTTCATGTCTGGGGATGGCTTGGCTGATGGAACAGGGTGCCTTGGCTGCTCATTCAATCAATTTGCTTGCTGCTAAGCTGGGTCAAGCTCTCTAGGACTGGTTTCTTATCCAATTATTGAATGATCCTTCTGCCCTTTTAAAGTTCACAAGATCATGTACTAATCTGTTCTGTTTCTGATACCTGTTCACTCAAGATCAGGAAAGAAAGACAAAAACAAAGACTAAAGAAACAGTATTACTATGGATTCATGGCCACAAAAAAGCCCAGAGGCTTATAGTATTCCTCCCCCACCTAAAAGCCATAAGCAAAGAAAGATTTCATCTTTTGTATGCACACTCAGTTCTGTCTCAGCAATCTATTAAAAGGAATTTGACCACCAAGCAGTAAAGCCTTACACAAGCTCTGAATTGGGAATCAGGGCTCCTTGGAGTCACTTGCCGGGAGCCAGGCTTATCGAGTCACCACCCAGGTTGGTAGCCGGTGGAGCTACTGGACTATATATACTCTACGGACTACGTCCTATTACACTAATAACAATTGATCTTCCTAAAGCTGAGGTTGACAGAAGCAGACTTGACAGCCCCAAAATCAGCTTAGTGGCTTATATTTAGCTAAGTGAGAAGAGATGGTATCTTTTCTGGGGTTTTTTTCTCTCCCATTTCCAGAGAGGCAAGCTCTACAAATAACTTTCCTAGATTTAACTGCAGAAGTGTTTTAGGGACACAGATGTCCTGGAGCCATATTGGCTCAAAAGAGCCGATTGTTAAATTTTCACTTTGAGAATTGAAGCCTTGGAAATAGGCAAACTCACAAGACAGGGTTTGAGTTACAGTTTTTTTTGATTTTGTATGCTTAAGAAAGGAATGGTGAAAAACTAATATAGATTAAACCAAAAAGTTGAAATGGACATTTCTTTTTTTCAGAGAGCTAGTTGTTATTTACTAGCAGATGACTCTTCACCACTATTCAGAATCATGAACAGTCTTAATTAGAAACCTCAATGAATATATTGCTTAACTTTTATTTTTCAGATGAGGAAACTCAGTGAAATTTAGCTCCCAAGAGAAGAGATTGACTAAGGTCATGTAATTAATAAAGAGTAAAGCCTGAACTCAAAGCAGCTGCATTTCTTAACTGTCTGGCACTATTCTTCTATAGCTAGTCTTAATGAATTGCCATCTTTAAGGAGAAGAGCCAGAAAAGTGTCACTTACCTCTCTATACCTTTTGGCTGCTTACTTCCATTGACTTAAACGTATCATTCTCAAGACTATGATCCTAATAATTCCAGCAGCTCTAAATCATTTTATAATTTTTAGTTCATTGTTGTTGGACCTTTGTTCTTAAACGACAAGGCATTATGAGATGAATCGAATTTAAGGGAGGCAAAGTGAAGCAAAGTTGGTATCCTCATCCTCTCCTCCAGAATCATCAGTCTAGGTTTTGTTTTTTGGGGTGTTTTTTGCAAGGCAATGGGGTTAAGTGGCTTGCCCAAGGCCACACAGCTAGGTAATTATTAAGTGTCTGAGGCCAGATTTGAACCCAGGTACTCCTGACTCCAGGGCCAGTGCTCTATCCACTGTGCCACCTAGCAGCCTCTAGAATCATCAGTCTAATGGCAATGCAAAGTTCACTTACTTGGTGATAATCTGGGATGCAGTGAGTGACCTTGACCTTTCTAAATTATAGTCTTTTCCAGGTCTCAGTTTGTCTGAGACAATGTTACATTGAACTTGAGAAAAGAAGCTCTAGGAATAGCATTGACTGTGGCAAGATGGAAGGTAGAGGGGAAGCTAGTTGGTACAGTGGATAAAATACTGGCTCTGGAGTTCAAATTCAGCCTCAGACACTTCATACTTGCTTAGCAATGTGACCTTGAACACAGTGCCTTGCAAAAATTAAAAAAAGAAAAAAGAAAAAGAATGGAAGGTGGTTAGATTTCAGAATTGGAAGAAACTTCACAATTACCTGATGGCAACATTTTCCCAAGTTAGAATCTTCTCTTTTTTTAAGCCTTGGTCAGGGAACTAGTCAACTAGAATTTAAATTTCTAGAATGTGTCAGTCACTATGAAAGTGCTGGTGTTACAAAGAAAGGTAAAAACCAGTCCCTGTCCTCAAGTAGCTTACAATTTAATAGGGAAGACAACATGGAAACAATTATGCACAAATCATATACAAGGATAGATTGAAAATAATCTATGGAAGGCATAGAATGAAGAGCCATTAGGAAAGACTTCTTTCAGAAAGTGGAAATTTCACTGAGACTTGAAGGAAGCTAAGTAAGCCAGAGGGTAGAGATGATGAGGGGAGAACATTCCAAGCTTGGGGGAAAGATCCTACAAATCATTCAGTCATGGGATGGAGTGTCTGGTGTGAGGAATGGTAAGAAGGCCAAGTAACACAAAGTATATGGAGTATGCAAACTATAGGAAACCTTTTGCTTGCAGACTTGCACTGAGGATGAACTCACCACCTCAGACATTCAATCCACTTTAGGAATGGATTTGTCTTATCACCAATGTTAGTGAGTGAATCTTTATATTAAACCAAAATGTACCTCTTAGCAACTGGTTCCTCCTCATTTTAGGTTTTTTTGAGGTTTTTTGCAAGGCAAACAGGGTTAAATGGCTTGCCCAAGGCCACACAGCTAGGTAATTATTAAGTGTCTGAGACCGGATTTGAACCCAGATACTCCTGACTCCAGGGCCGGTGCTTTATCCACTACACCACCTAGCCGCCCCTCCTCCATATTTTAAAGACTGATTTTTATCATTAAGGTAAGTCAAGAAATTATCTTTTCTTTTGTGTGTGTGTGTGTGTGTGTGTGTGTGTGTGTGTGTGTGTGAGAGAGAGAGAGAGAGAGAGAGAGAGAGAGAGAGAGAGAGAGAGAGAGAGAGAGAGAGAATGTATGTTCTAGCAGATGCTCAGAAAATTAAAGTCCCCCATCATGGCTATATTATGCCTTCCTGCCAGGGTTGTGATCTCTCTCCCAAATCCCTCAACTATTACCCCTTTTCATTCAGGTGATCCCTTTTCATTCAGTTATATGCTTAAAAGAATAGCAGTCCTTCTGCATACAATTGATCTTCACCTAAATTCACTTCACCACGCTTTCCTTTCTTTCTGGTTCTTGGATTTTACCACATGAGTATATCATCTTTAAATACTGTACTCCTCTGGTCACCTAATCCCCCCCCTCCCAATCCCCCCACAACTTTTGCCTATCCTGTTTCTTTTGAGTAAGATAAACCTCTTCCAGAGCCATATTCCAGTAACAGGTCCTGTCCAGCTAAATTTAAGTGATCCCTATGAGATCCAATTTGCCTTAGGGTCATTATCTATCCCTTGTACATTTGTGTAAAGACATCTGAGATGATGGGTTTTGTAATTCTTCTATGAATTTAGTCTCATTGAAAATTCTAAGGTGTTGATATAATATATAGGGGTGCTTTTTTTTGCACACCTGAGCAAAGACATCAGTGTCAGACAAATGTCCTACTTACTGCAGCATAAAACAACCCCACCAAAACCTCCTGCATTTCTCATGCTCAGCTGTGAAGAGAATGCATCTTTGTTTGCCATTCATATAAAAGAAGCAGTGGCGTAGGGAGGGATGGCCATCTGAGAGCTCCCAGCATGCACCAAATTATATCTTTCCAAAGGTAGAAGTGAATTGAATTGAGTGGCGCTGTGAGAAAAACTGTACCTTCCTCTAGCTCAGGAGCCCCCTGAAGGCTTTGCTTTTGTGTGAATGGGAGGGGGTTGCTTTTGTCATCTTTTCTTCCCCTCCCTTTGAAGAAGGTTGTTCAACACCTTAATTGCAGGTTCCTTAATAGCATCATTGGAAAACAGTTGCCAGTTACAAGCATCTGCACTATCTGGGTCCTCAAAACATCTTTTACACTGCTCTTTAAAGATTTTTTTTTTTTATATTTTCATTTTCTCTCTCCTTCATCCTCCCCCTACGCTCTATCATACATCACTATACTTAACTTGGACAACATTTATTTTCCATTTGTACTCTATGTTCCTGTTGTGGAGGTTAAATACACCTTAATGGGAAAAATATAGTGGGCACAGGCTTTTATCTCCTCTCTCATTTCAGATATACTCTCTTCTTTGATATATTCTACCTCCATTTGTTGCCTCTGTTGTCTCACCTCCCACTCACTTCTTAATCCCTCACAATCTGGTTTCTGATATCTCCACTACTTGACTGAAATTGTTCTCTTCAAGGTTTTCAACACCATTTTAAGGTCTTTGACCTCATCTTTCCTGATCTCTCTGTAGCTCTTAATACTAAAAATTATAATAATAGCTAACAATTATACAGCACTTTAAGGTTTGCAAAATGTATTTATCCTGACAACAACCCTAGGAGTTAAGTGCTATTATTATCATCTTCATTTTACAGATGAGGAAACTGAGGCAAAAGTAGATTAAAATATTTGACTCAGAGTCACATAGGTAGCAAGTGTATCTGAGGTATGATATAAATTCTGATCTTCCTGAGTCCAGCACTGGTACTTTATCACCTATGTTTCTTCTTTTTGGTATTTTCCTATCCTCTGACTTTTAAACCCTTTTCTTTCCTTATTCTTCTTTTACCTGTCTGAATACTCTTTTGTAGCTCACCATTTATGTCCCACCTTAATTGTGGGTGTCCTTCAAAGCTCTGTATTGAACCCTCTTTCTTTTATTTTTATAACATTATCTTACTGATAACATCAACTCCTATGTATCCAATCATCATCCCAATGTGGCTGATTATTAAGTTTGTATATTCAGCCCTAATCCCTTTTTCTGCTTCTTATACCCCAAACTCCCTGTTACATATCTCTGTCTACATCCCTTGGACATCTTGAAATCAACACACCTAAAACAGAATTTATTGTCTTCCCCCTGTCTTCGTAGCTACTTCTCTATTTCTGGTCAGGCTACCAGCATCCTTCTTGTCACACAAATTTGCAACCTCAGAGTTATTCTTAACTTTTGAGTCTCCCTCATATACAATCACTTGCCAAGCCATCTGTCTCTACAACATATCTCTCATTCTTACCTTTTACTCTCTATCCATCTTACTACTAACAGTGAATATTTATATGGTGTTTTAATATTTACAAAGAAATACATGTATATACATACCTACATATACTGTATATATGTGGATTAGGTGTTGCCATTTGCATCTTTTAGATGAGGAAACTGAGTTTAAATGGGTTAAGTAACTTGATTGAGGTCACACAGATGGTGGCTGAGGTAAGATTCAATCTTGGGTCTTCTTGACTCCAAGTCTAAGATTCTAACTACTATTCTACCTAATTTTCTAGTTCAGTTTCTAAGCACCTTTCACCTAGACTATTATAGTGGTCTTCTAATTATTATTTTTGTTTGTTTTTTGCTTATTTTCAGTTATGTCTGACTCAAAATGATCCCATTTGGGGTTTTCTTAGCAAAGATATTGGAGTAGTATGCCACTTCCTTCTCCAGCTAGTTTTACAGATGAGGAAACTGGGTAAATAAGGGTTAAGTGACTTGTCCAGAGTCACACAGCTAATAAGTGTCTGAAGCCAGATTTGAAGTCAGAAAGATGAGTCTTCCTGAGTCCAAGCCTGGCACTCTATTCACTACACCCACTCTCCTGTACCATTGCTGTACCAATCTCTAATTCTCCATACTAGGGGATCAGATAATCTTCCCAAAGAATGGATCAAGCAGCAACGATGGTTCCCTATTTTGGCATGTAAAGCTCTCCAAAATCTGGCTTCAATCTACTTTTCCATATTTCCTTCACATTATTCCAGTCATACTTGGCTCATTCTTGTCATTCAGTCTCCTGCCCAAGCTCCCATCTCATTTTGGCTTCTTAGCATACTTATTTTCCTCAAGGCCTAGTTCAGGACTGACTTTCTACCTTTCCCTACTCAGATTGTTTTATATTTATTAGTGCAAATGTAATATCCCTGGCCCACTCCCAACCCCCCTAAAAGAATGTAAGCTTCCTACCCTCAAGATGCTTTTCATTTTTGTTCCTTCCAGTTTAGCATTAGACCTTATTTATGAGAGATACTTTTCAAATGTTTGTTGTTATGTTTCTTTTTTCTATCTACAGATTTGTCTTTTTATTCATTTCCTTGAGATGAAAAAGTGATAGAGAAGATGATAATAATGTAGATTAAACTTTAAAAAATGTATCATGGACAATTTTTTTTTTCTTCTGGAGAGTTGATTGTTAAACATTTTCTAGTACTCCCTGACTGAAAGGCACTTTTGAAGTTGATTTTTTTTTTAGATTTTTTCAAGGCAATGGGGTTAAAGTGGCTTGCCCAAGGCCACGCAGCTAGGTAATTATTAAGTGTCTGTGGCAGCATTTGAACTCAGGTCCTCCTGACTCCAGGGCCAGTGCTCTATCCACTGTGCCACCTAGCTGCCCCTGAAGTTGATTTCTTTAACCTTCTCTTTTTATAGTTGAAAGAACTGAGGTTCAATGTTATGCCCAGGCTTATTGTATCATAGCTCTAAAGATGGAAGCAATCTCAAATATCATTGAATAATAATAATGATGATTAATAATAATATTAAATATTGATAGCTAGCATTTATAAAGCCCTTACTATATGACAGGCAGAGTGCTTTATTATTATCTTCTAATTTGATCCTTATAAAAACCCTGGGATGTAGATGCTATTATTGCTGTCATTTTCAGTTTTTTCTGACTCTTTGACATCATCTGAGGGTTTCATTACCTTTTTCAGCTTATTTCACAGAAGAGAAAACCGAGACAGACAGGGTCACATACTTAGTATAAGAGGCTAGATTTTAACTGTGGTCTTTGTAATTCCAGGACTAGCCTGGAATTCACTTCACCACCTTGCTGCCACAAGGTATTATAATTATTAACCTCATTTTATAGATAAGGGAACTGAGGCAAGCAGAGATTAAGTGAATTCACTTAAAATCATGTAAATTGTATGGGGTTAGGGTTGAACCTAGAACTTCCAGACTAGTCCCAGAGCTTCAGCCACTGTAACATTTGTTAGCTCCCAATATTTTTAGTTCTTCAAAACCCTTTCATTAAAAAAAATTAGGTTGTTAATACCTGGGAAAACATAATATACTACTGACAATATTCTTTAGATTTATTCATTAAGTGCTCACACAAATTTTAAATATCAAGGGTTGAATTTAAACTCAAGTCCTCTGACTGTAGACAACTTTTCCCCACAAAATTCCAAATCTCTGTGGGGGAAAAACCCTATAAAGTTTCAAACATGCACCTCGTTGTTGTCAGAGAGCAAAATTATATTTATTTGTAACATAACTGGGCAATTATTTATTGCTTAAAGCATCATTAAAGAATTTTTAGCTCAAATTCCTTGAACTATCATTGAGAACTCCATTAAATAGGAACAACTTATCTAGTGTTCCACCATTCATTTTATAGATGAAGCAACCAAGGCTGAGAATTTAGGTGACTTGCCCAAAGCCACACAAATTTTAAACATCAAAGGTTGAATTTAAACTCAAGTCCTCTGATTGTAGCATTTAGGTGGAACAGTAGATGGAGATCTGGGCCTGGAATCAGGAAGACTCATCTTTCTGAGTTCCAACTGGCATCAGACACTTCCTAGCTGTGTGATCTTGGTCAAATCACTTAACCCTGTTTGCCTCAGTTTCCTGATCTGTAACAATAGGTGGAGAAGGAAATGGCAAACCAGTTCAGTATCTCTGCCAAGAAAACTCAAATTGGATCAAGAAGAGTAAGACATGATTGACTGAACAACAAAAATAAAAACCTCTGATCCCTCTTGGATTATACATACCATTTAGATTGCAAGTGGCAAGGTAAGAATTTGAACTCAAGTTCTCTGACTCCAAATCTGGCACTCTTGTCATTAGACCCTGCTGTATCCTGTAATAATAATGTTATCTATCACTAAATAGCAAAATTAATTCTTGAGTAGCTACAAAGTTCAGATTTTGGTCAAAATTTAACTACAGTTTTTCATTTTTGTGTGACCATGGTCAATTCAGTTTTCTCCTCTGTAAAATGGGGATAAAATTTCTTATAGTATTTGCTTCACAGGGATTCAAATTATATAAAAAACCCTAGACTTTTCAAAGTATAAACATTTATTTTCTACAAGTGTCAGTTTTGATTATTTGATTATAAAAGATTTAAATATAACAGCTGAAAGGTACAGAGGAAAAGAGCTTTGGACCTGGAGTCATGAAGCCTTGAGTTCAAATCTAATTCTGGGCACTTACTAATGGTATGACATGAGGGAAATCATTTATCCTCTCTCAAGTTTTAGTTTTTTCTTCTTCTGTAAAAAATGGCATAATAGCTGTACCTCCTTGGGGTTGTTGGGAGGCTCAAACAAGATATTATTTGTAAAATGCTTTGGAAATCATAAAGCATTATAGAAATGCTAGTAACTGTTAGAGACATTTTAGGAAATAATGGTAGTAACAAGAAGCGTCTCATTACTGAAGAGACACCAAATGTCTCTAAGACCCCTCCCCCCTCCATGCCCCCCCCCCCAATCCTCTTGGGACTTCTTTATGGATAGAAGTCTTATTACCAGTGACAGAGCTGCACATTTTGGCCAACGGTGCTACAATTTCACCCATGAATTCCTTCAAATATGTCTCTTGAGTGGATGCCAATGATGTATTTCTTCTACTTTGTCAGTTCAAACTCAAGTCACTAATGGCCAAGGGAACAAAGGCAGAGAGATGACACAAAAGAAAGGAAAGAATAAAAAAAGTGGTGGGGGGTGGGGGGAAAAGGGACTCTTTACTATCTAAATTCCCGAATAACTCACCAGGCTTTTGGGTTTTTCCCCCCCATCTATTAACCTTATCCCTTTGAATTAATCTAGTTACATACAAACTGCAAAGCCAGAGAATTTCTTCATTAATCAGGATCTTAAAAAAAAAAAAAGCTCTTGAAATTTACAGTCTGTGTGATTTGGGAATGTGAGGATATTTGTGGTTCATTATGCTGACGGTTCTTCTGGGGGTCCGGTAGGGGGAAGTCTGGGTCGAATGTTGGTTGTGGCTTGCCCCCAAGCTTCCAATTATCTGCGTCGGGGACCGCTATTCTGGAAGGATGCTTGAAGTCGGCTGTTTTTTTAAGAGGAAATCTTCCAACTTTTGCCCGAAAGCTCTCTCTGCCCTGTCATTCCATCACTAAGAGCCCCCACCCCCCACCCCAAACCAAGAGAAGAAGCTTCCCTGGGAACCAGACAAATCAAATATATTCTGTTCAATATTGGACTTGCCCAGCCAGCTGCTGCCAGAGCAGCTCTGGGAATGGTCCGGAGGGTCAGCCCTTGCCCAGGGTGGGGGGGCTGGCAAGGATGGGGAGGGGAGGGGAGTGGGGGCACCGCCCGGGGCCCTGGCTGCGCTTGGTTGCCCCAGAGGTTTCTGAGCTCCGGGGGAGTTTTGATTTAGATTGTGACAGGTGCTGCAGTGACTCAGCCACTTTCTGCTCATTCTTCAGTGGGTGAGTGGGCAAGCAGCTGGTACCTTTTCTCCACCCTCCCAAATTGCCTGTGCTTGGGAAATCGAGCAAACTGCCAAGGCAGAGGAGTCGAAATCTTGGCGTTTTCTTCTCACAGCCAGATGGCCAGATGTGCAGAGCTCTGGTGGAGGGGCCGAGGTCCCGAGTAGAAAATGACCCTAGGGACTCTAGAGGAATTTTTAGAGGTCATTGGATCACAGATCCTGAGGTGGAAGGGACTTCAATTTCCATAAAGTCCAATGCCCCCTCATTTTATAGGGGTGGAACTGAGGCTCAGATAGGTCACTTAGGGAGCAGGATTTTGGTCTCACAACCCCATAGGCAAAGCTTCTCTTCCATCTCACCTGGGCATCATTTATATCTGTATACTATGGAAAATCCTGCCATTTCGGGGTGGAGGGAATGTTTTGTTTCACCATGATGCACTTGCGGTTTCTATGTCTGTGTATGTTTGAACATCATGATCTCAGAAGAAGCAAAATAACTAGTAACCCAGAGGGCACTGGGAAGATGCTTTGTGGGCATAAATAGACTGTTGCTTGTTATCACTGATGGCTTATGCATGAGAAGAGACCTATAAGACATCATCAAGGACAAGAATGGCTGGATAAGGAGGCAGGCTGCTCACTAAACAGTAGAGAGACAGGGTGGTATGGGTGGGGAAAACACAGGCTTCAGAGTTAGGAGAGAGACCTGAGTTCATCCTGTACTTCTGAAACAAGCTAGTTATGTGACCATGGGGGAAGTCACCTTAGCTCTATGAGACTCAGTTTCCTTTTCTGTAAACCCCTGTTATAAGTATTGCATGGGAACTTCATGGGAGATCAAATGAAGTTACTGATGAAAAGTGATTTGTAGTTCAACACATTTTTGATTTAATAGATAAGTCCTACAAAGTTGCCTGAGATGCAGGTTTGTCCAAGGTCACATAGTCTGTCAGGGTCAAAGGTGGGATTGTGAAGTCTTCCTGACTCAGTCTAACACTTTATGTCAGTTCATGGATGAGTGATTGTGTTACATGAATAAAAAATGTATATGAACTATTCAGAAAACCATGAAAGACAGAAACCAGTGCAAAGTGAATCAGAGACATATATATATATATGTATACATATATATATATATATATATACACACACACACACAAAATGATGCCAACCATATAAGTGGAGAGGACATGGCAAATAATGTATAAGGATTAAGCTTGACCTCAAAGCAGAGATGAGAAATTTGCCCTCCTTTTTTCCCTTTTTTTGCAGAGGTGGGTGACTATGGGGGGGGGCAGTGAACTACTGAATATAAGATCGGATTCAGTTGATATGGGTTAGTTTTGCTTAATTATCTATTTTTCCTCTTTCTTTTTTTTCTTTCTTACATGAATGGCACTCTACAAAAGAGTAAGGAAATATTAAAGACAAATGAAATTTTAAGGGAAGTGTTTTGTAAACCTTAAAGTTTCATTGCTTTATAAAATGACTATTTTTATTAGGTAGGAAGAAACAAGAACTGGACAGCCAGAGTTTTCTTCTAACTTCCTTGGGTCACCCCACTGCAAATCTCATGATTGATTTACAGAAATACCTCTTCAGGAATCTTTAAGAATGAAGTGTTAGATTAGTAATTATTTAGCTGTGTGACCATGTGCAAGCCACTTAACCCCATTCCCTTGCAAAAACAAACAAAAATCCAGTGTAGAGAGAATGTTCATATCAATAAGATCACCATTCTAGGTGTCTGGGCTAAAGCTGGTAGATCACTTCCCAGGGATGAATTATGCATACTCAGCACTCCAGGATAGGAAAGTGGTTGAAGTTCAGAATTTGTCCTTGACCCCAGGAGGGTATCTGTCCTTGTAGGACAGCCAATGAGAAGAGAACTGGATAAGACAAATCCCAGGCTCATACAGAGCCACAACCAGAGCAGAAGTTCATGACCTAGAGCTGGACTCAGTATGGAGAAATGCAATATTCAAAGGTCACCCTCAAGGTCCCTTCACTCAAGGGCTTGATTCCAATAGACAGTTCATGTCATCTCTCTACTTTAAGCAGACAGATTAGAAATAAAGATGGAGAGCATTTAACTTCTTACTCCTAAAGTGACCCCATCACAGCCTAACTTTTTCTATTGATGGTGTTATCATCCCATGGTACCCAGACTTAAAATATCAGAATAACCCTTAGCTGATTTTATTCCCTTCAACTCTGCTTAATAAATTGCCAAGTCCAAGCATTGTCTTGTTCATTTATCTTCTTTGATACTGACACTGACCCCACTAGTTGGAACCCTCATTACATTTCATCTAGACAATGTTGACCACCTAACAGCTTCCCCTAGATAAATTTTCTCTTTTCTCCAATCAATTTGTAAAATTCTGCTAAATAATTATCTCATTTTAAGTCAAAGTGATTATACATCTTGCATACTGCTACACAAATAACCTTCATAATTCTTGGGTTTGACCATACCAAATCCCCCCTTCAAAAATATTCCATGGTTATCCACTGACCCATGGGATAAAATGCAGGCTCCTCATTCTGGTATTCAAAGTCCACTATATTCTGCTTCTAGTCTACCTTATCTCACATTTGAGGCAAAAAAAGACACAATTGAGGTAGTACAGAATTCTTAGACTATGTCCTTGGACCTCCAATGACATTTGGAAAAATTCCAGGTCTGTGAATTTAGATTTTTATTTTTACTAGTCTCTAACTAAAATTTAGCATTTTCTTCAATCATTTAAAAACTTTTGTTTTCCTGAAAAGGGGTCTATAGGCATTACCAGATTGCTGAAGCGGTCCATTACACATATACACATACACACACACACACACACACACACACACACACACACACACGCACACATTAAATACCTCCTAGGGTAATAGAGTGAGCACCAAACTTAGACTCAGAAGACTTAGGTTTCAGTTATTTAGTTTTTTGAAGATTAATTTCCTCATTTATAATATCACCAAAATACTACTACCATACCCAGCACACAATGTATCCTTGAGGAATTCTTTTTGAATATGCTCTCATAGGCAACATTTATTGAATAGTATGGTCTTGGAGTCAGTAAGACTTGAATTCAGATTCAGCCTCAGGTACTCACTAGCTGTGTGACCCTGGGCATTTAATTTCTGGCTATCTCAGTTTCCTTACCTGTAAAATAAGAATAATAGTAGCACCTATCTCCCAGGGCTGTTGTGAGAATCAACTAAAATACTTAGCATAGAGCCTGAAACGTAGTAAGTGCTATATAAAGATTAGTTGTATGATCCTAGACAAATAACCTTTGTCAGCCTTGAGTTCTCATTTGTAAAATGGGAAAAATAATAGCATCTACCTATCAGGGATATAATGAGACTATAATGAGACATTTGTAAAATTTACAAATTTTAAAGTGCTATATAAGAGACAGTTAGCATTATTAAAATAAAGTAACAATAAAATTGATGAAGTAACAACAATAATAATTCATCCTTACAACAAACCTGGGAAGTAGCTATTCTTATTGTCTTCATTTTACACATGAAGAGACTAAGGCTAACCAAAGTTAAATGACTTATCTAAAGTCACACAGCTAGAACCTGTCTGAGGTTGCTTTTGAATTCAGATCTTCCTTACTCCAGGTCAAGCTCTCTCTCTCTATATCAATCTACTATGTGTTTTTTATGAAACTTTATTATTGAACAAATCTTCCATAAGCAAAGCAGAACTTCAGTAACCTCAAAAGAAATGTGAGATGCACAAATTTAGAGACATTTCCACTTCAAATATCCATATGGACTATTTGTATCCAACTTGTGGTAGAGCCTTCTGAGCTCATATAGGTCTGATTAGTCACAGTTGGACACACTGCATACCTCGACTCCAACATAGTGATGTCATTTTGGTCCTTTTCAGAATGAAGGACAACAACCAGCTTGCCTATGGTTTACTTTGAATTCATTTATTTATTTGCTTCTAGTCTCCCCCCTTTAGGTTGTAAGTTCCTTGAAAGCAGGGACAGTCCTATCTAGCATATAGTAGATGCTTATTGATTAATTGATTGATTGAACTGTAAATTTCGAGGGTTGTGTTGGACAAGAAGTCAGAAAGACTTTAGTTTGAATTCATGTGACCTTGGGCTAGGCTGCAGGTAACTCTTTAGGACTTATCTACAATTGAAATCTTTGTCAGAGGATTTCATCCTGATAAGCTCAGGACCACTTTGCTTTGGTGTATCTGATTGCAGTTTGGAATCAAAGCTGCTATCCAGACAGCCAAGATAACTTATTCAGTATGGGAGCTTTCCATGTGTAGTAATGTCACCAGGTCAGACATTCTGTCTTTGATTCTGGGCACATGGTGACATGCCACAGTAAACCCTGCCTTAGATGTTTTATCTGCACTGTTGGAGACTCAGTTTGTACATTAAGCTGAATTACCATAATTATCAGAACTATTGTTTGTTGGGAAATGACATGGAGATTTTCCCCAGAGAAATTCAGTTTTCTTCAAAACTTCAGATATTTTTATGTTAAAAATCTTACTGGAATGACTCATATATACACAGCTCTGAAGACCATTTAACATACATTGAATACAACCATCCATTCTTATATTTCTGCATTTCCAGGCTTTAACACCTTTCCGTTTCAAATCAATTACAGTCTATTCATATCTCTGAAACACATGGTCCCTTTGGTGGTGTTCATATCTTTATATGCAAAACTCCCAAGCTCCAGAATTCTCATTTCCCAAAAAAATATTTGCCATAGCCAGAGAGTTCAACATACATTTATTGAATGCCTATTGAATACAAACAGTTGCTAGGTGTTAGAAATAGCAAATAAACTAATTCAAAATCTCAAGAATATAATCTTTCAAGAAACTCATTTGAAGCAGAGATTTATATAGAGAGTAAAGGTAAAAGGTTGGAGCAAAATATGTTTTGCTTCAGTTACACTGAAAAAAACAGGGGTAGCAATCCTTATCTCAGACAAAACAGCTGCAAAAATAGATAGCATTAAAAGAGATAAGGAAGGAAACTATATTCTCCTAAAAGGTACCATCGACCATAAAGTAATTTCAATACTAAATATATATGTATATAATATATATGCATATATATATATATATATATATATACATACATACACACGAAATGGTATAGCATCTAAATTCTTAGAGGAGAAGTTGAAGGAGTTATAGAAAGATATAGACAGCAAAATTACTGGTGGGAGACCTCAACCACTTGCTCTTGGATTTAGATAAATCTAATCATATAATAAATAAGAAGGAAGTTTAAGGAGGTAAATAGATTGTTAGAAAACTTAGACATGATAGACCTATGGAGGAAAATGAATGGGGATAGAAAGGAATGCACTTTTTTTTCCTATAGTACATGGCACTTACACAAAAATTGACCATGTACTAGGGCATAAAAATCTAATGATCAATTGCAGAAAGGCAGAAATAGTGAATACATCTTTCTCAGATCATAATGCAATAAAAATCACATGCAATATTGGGCCAGGGAGATACAGACCCAACATTAATTGGAAACTAAATAACCTCATTTTATAGAATGAGTGGATCAAACAACAAATTGTAAAAAGAATTAATTATTTCATCCTAGATAATGACAATAATGAAACAACTTACCAAAACTTATGGGACACAGCCAAGGCAGCTGTCAGGTGATATAACAGGGGATATCTTTAAATGCTTACATGAATAAATTAGAGAAAGAAGAAATCAATGAACCAAACATGAAACTAAAAAAAATTAGAGAAAGAACAAATTAAAACCCCCAGTTAAATACCAAATTAGAAATTCTAAAAATTAAAGGAGAAATTAATATAATTGAAAGCAAGAAAACTATAGAACTAATAAATAAGACCAAGAGTGAGTTTTATGGAGAAAACAACAAAATTGATAAACCTCTGGTTAATTTGATTTAAAAAAAGAAAGAAAACCAAATTGCTACTATCATAAATGAAAAAGGTGAACTCACCACCAATGAGGAGGAAATTAAAATAATAATTTGGAATTATTTTGCTGAACTTTATGCCAATAAATTTGATAATCTAAGTGAAATGGACAAATATCTACAAAAATACAAATTGCCCAGATTAAATGAAGAGGAAATTAAATACCTAAACAACCCTATCTCAGAAAAAGAAATTCATCAAGCCATTATTGAACTCCCTAAGAAAAAATCTCCAAGGGCCAGATGGATTCACAGGTAAATTCTATCAAACATATCAGGAACAATTGCTTCCAATTCTATATAAACTCTTTGGAAAAATAGGTGAGGATGGAACTCTGCCTAACTCTTTCTATGACATCAATATGGTGCTGATACCTAAACCAGGAAGAGTCAAAACAGAGAAAGAATGTTATAGACCTATCTCCCTGATGGATATAGATGCAAAAATCTTAAATAAAATCTTTGCAAAGTGATTACAAAAAGTTGTCACTAAGATAATACATTATGACCAAATAGGATTTATCCCAGGAATGCAGGATTGGTTCAATATTAGGAAAGCTGTTAGTATGATTAATTATATCAATAACAAACCTATCAGAAATCACATGATTATATCAATAGATGCTGGAAAAACATTTGACAAAATACACACCAATTCCTACTAAAAAACACTAGAGTGCATAGGAATGAATGGACTGTTCTTTAGAATAATAAGCAGTTTCTATTTGAAACTATCAACAAGCATTATATTCAACGGGGATAAGCTAGAGGTATTCCCAGTAAGATCAGGGGTGAAACAAGGGTGCCCATTATCACCAATACTATTCAATATGGTATTAGAAATAAGAGTAGTAATAAGAGTAATAAGAGAAGAAAAAAGAAATTGAAGGAATTAGAATTGGGAAGAAAGAGACAAAACACTCACTTTTTGCAGGATGACATGATGATATACCTAAATAATCCCAAAACATCATCTAAAAAACTACTAGAAATAATTAGCAACTTTAGCAAGGTCACAGGACATTAAAAAACCCTCATAAATCCTCAACATTTCTATATATGAATAGCAAGATGCAGTAGAAAGAGCTAGAAAGAGAAATCCCATTCAAAGTAACTTCAGACAATATAAAATACTTGGGAGTCTACCTGCCAAGGCAGACTCAGAAACTTTTTGAAAACAATTGCAAAACACTTCTCACACAAATAAAATCAGATTTAAATAACTGGGCAAATATCAACTGCTCATGAATAGGCCAAGCTATTATAATAAAAATGACAATTCTACCGAAATCAAACTACTTGTTTAGTGCTCTACCAATCAAAATTCTAAAAAATTACTTTAATGAGTTAGAAAAAATTGTAAGTAAATTCATTTGGAGAAATAAAAAGTTGGGAATTTTCAGGGATTTAATGAAAAAAGTGCAAAAGAAGGTGTCTTAGCCCTACCAGATCTAAAATTATATTATAAAGCATCAGTCATCAAAACTGTCTGGTATTGGCTAAGAAATAGAATAGTGAATCAGTGGAATAGACTAGGTGCAATAGCAGGAAATGATTATAGTAATCTGCTGTTTGATAAACCCAAAGAGTCCAACTATTGAGATTAAAAACTCTCTCTTTGATAAAAACTGTTGGGAAAATTGAAAGGTAGTATGACAGAAACTTGGATTAGACAAACGCCTCACAACTATACCAAGATAAAATCAAAATGGATACAGGATTTAGACATTAAAAAAAACAATATTATAAGCAAACTAGGAGATGAAGGAATAGTTTACTTGTCAGATCTATGG
Source organism: Macrotis lagotis (assembly GCF_037893015.1). Taxonomy (NCBI): domain Eukaryota; kingdom Metazoa; phylum Chordata; class Mammalia; order Peramelemorphia; family Peramelidae; genus Macrotis; species Macrotis lagotis. The sequence continues at coordinate 556,612,625 of NC_133658.1, forward strand.
AAAGGGAAGCAGTTTATGACCAAGGAAGAAATGGAGAACATCATTAAAAAAAACTAGACAATTTTGATTATATTAAATTAGAAAGCTTTTGCACAGGCTAAACCACTGTAACCAAGATCAAAAGAAATGTAGTAAATTGGGAAACAATTTTTACAACTAATATTTATGATAAAGGACTCATTTCTAAAATATACAGAGAACTAAGTCAAATATTTTAAAAGACAAGCCATTCCCCAATTGGCAAATGGTCAAAGGATATGCAAAGGCAATTTACAGATGAGGAAATCAAAGTGATCCATAGTCATATGAAAAATTGCTCTAAATCACTAATTATTAGAGAAATGCGAATTAAAGCATCTCTGAGATACCACCTCACACCTCTCAGACTGATCAATATGACCAGAAAGGAAAATGATCATGCTGGAAGGAAATCTGGAACACCAATACATTGTTGGTGGAGTTGTGGATTTATCCAACCTTTCTGGAGAACAATTTGGAATTATACCCAAAGGGCAACAAAAATGTGCATTCCCTTTGATCCAGCAATACCACTACTGGGTGTAGACCCTGAAGAGATTATGAAAAAGGGTAAAAACATCACTTGTATGAAAATATTCGTAGCAGTCCTGTTTGTGGTGGCAAAGAATCAAGTGAATGTCCATCAATTGGGGGGATGGCTTAATAAACTGTAGTATATGTATGATGGAACACTACTGTTCCATTAGAAACCAGGAGGGACAGGAATTCAGGGAAGCCTGGAAGGATTTGCATGAACTGATGCTGAGAGAGATGAGCAGAACCAGAAAAACACTGTACACCCTAACAGCAACATGGGGGTGATGATCAACCTTGATGGATTTGCTCATTCCATCAGTGCAACAATCGTGAACAATTTTGGGCTATCTGGGATGGAGAATACCATCTGTATCCAGAGAAAGAATTGTGGAGTTTGAACAAAGACCAAAGACTATAACCTTTAATTTAAAAGTAAAAACCATTATCTTATTATGTAGTTTTGCTATCTTTTATACTTTATTTTTCTGTCTTAAGGATGTGCTTTCTCTCTCATCACATTCAACTTAGATCACTGTATACCATGGAAATAATGTAAAGGCTAATAGACTGCCTTCTGGGGGTGGGGTGGGGGGAGGGAAGCAAGATTAGGGGGAAATAATTCAAATTACGGGGGGGAAATTAAAAAAAGTTTAAATAAATAAATAAATAAATAAAAATTTAAAAGTATAGAATCTTTCTTCATGTATCTATCATGTAAACACACACATGTATATATGTATGTATGTAAACATGCATGGACATGCGTATATAGATAACAAGAAAATCAGCTAACATTTTATAAGGCACTTTAAGGTTTGCAAAATGATTCCTTCATTCCTCTGTAGTGAATACTCCAAACTACTTCTATCATGTTCAAGCTTTTTATAATGAAACTTTCTCTAGCCCTAAAATTCACCTACTGGAAGCACCCTTAGCTCCTTCCATCCCTCCCTCTCTGATCAGATGCTCTTCCCAGAGCCTCCTTTGAGGAAGACACCCAGGTTCTCCCCAAACTGCCTTCATATTCCTCTTATATGTTATCTTCTCCCATTAGAATGTATGCTTCTAGAGGGCAGGGAACTATTTTTCTTTTTACTTTTATTTATGTTCCCAGAACTTAGGACAGTGCTAGCACATGCTAAAGTAAATGACTAAGTGCTTTATGTGTATTTACCTTATTTGATTCTTACAATGATCTTAAGAAATAAGTTCTATTAGTATATTCATTTTTACAGATGAGGAAACTGAAGATAACCATAACACAAAATAATAATGATAATAATAATAATAATTTTTATCCATATAGTGTTTTAAAATTTGCCAAGTGAGGTAGTAGCACAACTGATATTATTCCTATTTTTTATTGATGAAGAAACTGAGGCTTACAGCAAATGTGTGATTTAGAATCACATAACTAGAGAATACATGATAAATGGCTGGCATTTATATGGATCTCAGTGGATTATATACTTAGAACTAGAAGGGATCTAGTAAGTTATCTAGTTTCACTCTCTCATTTTATATAGATGAAATTGAATCCCAAAGAGGACAAGTAAATTATGTTAAATCACAAAGGTGGAATTTATTTCCATCCATAATATGGGGAATTTATGTTAAAGTCCTTTGATTTAGAGGTGGTTCAGTGAATAGAGTTCTGGGCCTGGAGTCAGAAAGAACTGAGTTCAAATTTGACCTCAGACACTAGCTGTACAACCCTGGGCAAGTCACTTAACCTCTGTTTGCCTAAATCCCCTGGAGAAGGAAGTGGCGTAGCACTCCAGGATCTTTGCCAAGGAAATTCCATTAAACAGTACTGGTGATCCTTCTATGATCCATGAGGTCAACAGAGAGTTGGAGATGACTGAACAACAACAACAAACAGCAAGCTTTCTCTCTTCTATTTCATATATATACATGATCTATTATGTAGTACAACAGACCTAAGTTCATATTTTGTCTCAGACAATAGTTAATAGTTAATAGTGTGCTTGAGCAAAACACTTGAACTCTCTCAGCCTCAAATCTTTTTTTCTTCTTTCCTTCCTTCCTTCCTTCCTTCCTTCCTTTCTTTCTTCCTTTCTTCTTCCTCTTCTTTCTCTTCTTCTTCGCTTCTGTTTTTAAAATGTTTTAAAAATTCTACTTTATTTTATTTTATTTTCAGTTCTAGATCTTCTCCTTATCGCACTCCCCTCCCTCCCTTTTTTTCCATATCTTAGAAAAAGAATAAGGTATTGGACTCAATGGTTTTGTAAGGGAGTCCTTCTAACTTTAAAATCTATTATCCTTTTATTTATTTATTTATCTGTTTGTTTGTTTGTTTATTTTTTTTTTTTTTAGGTTTTTGCAAGGCAAATGGGGTTAAATGGCTTGCCCAAGGCCACACAGCTAGCTAATCACTAAGTGTCTGAGACCAGATTTGAACCTAGGTACTTCTGACTCCAGGGCTGGTGCTTTATCCATTGCTAGCTGCCCCTATTATCCTTTTAAAAATAATTTATGCCATGCTTTGAGGTTGGCAAAAACATTTTAGAAATGTTAAGTCACAACAACCCTAGGAGATAAGTGCTGTTTTTATGCACATTTTACAGATGAGAAAACTAAGACCAATGGAAGTTAAGCAACTTGCAGAGGTCTTAGCCTATTATCATAATAACAGAATGAGAGCTCTGTACCTAATTTTGTTAAGGCCTGAATTCAAACCTAACCTTAGCTGTGTGATCCTGAACAAGTCATTTAACCTCCTGAAGTTGTAGTTTCTTCACAGGAAGACTCAAGTCTTCCTAGGTCCCAACCTAGCATTTTATCTACTAACCCCACCCAGCTGCCAATCATCATTATGATGCAAAAGTGAATTGAGCAGAACCAGAACACTGTACACAATAACAGTGATTTCATAATGGCAATTATTTGTGGAAGACTAGGCTACTCTGATCAAGACAATGATCCAAGACAATTCCAAAGGACTTAAGATAAAAAAAAATGCTATTCATCCATAGAGAGAGAACTGATGAATTCAGTGCAAATTGAAACATACCTTTTCTTGGGTTTTTGTGTGTATATTTTATTTTGCAATATGACTAATATGGAAATGTATTTTGCATGACTTTATATGTATTGATTGCCTTCTCAAGGGGTGGGGGAGGAGTTGGAGGGAGGAAGAAAATTTGAACTTCAAATTGTAAAAAAAATGTTAAAATATTTTTACATGCAAATGGGATTTTTTATGGAATATTTATATATACATACACACATATGTATATAAATATATGCATACACACATATATTTATATAATTACAGCTTCCTAGTCTATAATCTGAGGAAGTAAAGGGATTTTCCCATTCCCTTCACAGTTAGTATCAGGCAGGATTTGAAGCTAGGATATCCTTACACTATATCCAGCATTTATTCCACTATAGTATCCTTCATTGTGGTAAATATATGGAGAGGTAGGAAGTGTTTTGGTAAATCTAAAGGGACAAAATCACCTGTGACTGGAGGTGTCAGACCATAAGCACTATGTTCAGGCATTATGCCACATGCTGGGTCCTGTTCTCAAGTGTCTTACATTCTATATTGTGAGACATATGCATATAAGTAGTTAGAAAATAGGGTAGCCAGGTTAGAGTACCTGTTTGCCTCAGTTTTCTCATCTGTAAAATGAGCTGGAGAAGGAAATGGCAAACTGTCAAGAAAATCCCAAATGGAATCATGAAGAATTGGACACAATTGAAAAACAACACAACAGCTGTATGATCCTTGACAAATCATTTAATCTCAGTTTCCTCCTGCCTCCTTGGGTATAGGTAATAGTACCTATCTCCAATGATTGTTGTGAGAAAGAGATACTTGTATAGTGATTTGTAGTTCCTAAAGAGTTATATAAATGCTAGCTTTTTTTATAATAATACATTATGGTTCCATATTTTATAAATTTCACTGTCAAGTAGGAAAGACTTTGGAAGATTTTGGAAATATTTTAGTTTTTAAGACAAGAAAATTGAGTCACTGTGAACTTGCATTTCCCTTTTCAATGTGTAAAGAATATTAGTGACACCATTCCATTGTCCTCCTTTCTTGGGGCTTTATCTCTGATTCATTGTCCTTCTTTTTCATTTATACTTTGCCTTGGTATATCATTTAATACTGTGACTTGAATTATCACTGCAATGTGGATGTCTCCTGAATTTACTCATAGAGCTTGATCCCTGTACAACAAGCCTATGCTTCCCATTAACTGCCAGTCAGGACATTTCGGTTCCATCATATTCAGCATGTGCAAAGTCGACATTAATAGCTTTATTATACAATCTTCCCCTTCACTCCCTCTTCCTTATTTTGGTCAATTAAATCAACAATATAGGCTTTTAGGCTTTACAACTTATCTTGTAGTCATAAAATTTAGAACTATAAGGGCCTTTAGGAAGGGTGTGCTGGTAAATGTTTAACAATCAGCTCTCTGGGAAAGAGGAGAAAAATGTATTCATGCTGCACTTTTACATTTAATCTTCATTATTCACATTTTTTCCATCATAAGTCTAGACAACGACATAACAATAAAACACATTCTAATTTAAAGTACTGGCCAATTTGTGAGGTATAAATGCACTGAAGTTTTAAAAAGTGGCTTTTGTTAGCTGCTTCAAGGAGGCTATAGCATACTCTTAGACCTGAGAAGTCATCTGGTCAAATCCCTTCATGAAGCCAGCAAAGCAAATCCAGAGCCCAGAGTCACACCAGTAGTAAGGAGCAGGGCCAGGATTGAAGTATCTGGCTGTTGGCACTGAAGCAGGATGACTTCTTCCTCTCTTTCCCCAATGAGATCAGTCTGCCAAATCCCAAAATGTCTTTCTCCATCATCTCTTATCCCCTTCTCTATCACTTATTCATGGGGCAGCTAGAGAGCATTTTGATAAGGTGCTGTGTCTGAATTCAGGGGGACTTGAATTCAAATCCAACTTTAAGTGCTTCTTATCTGTGTGACCCTGGGCAAGTGACTTGACTTCTGTCTGCCTTAATTTTCTCCATTGTAAAATGGAGAAAATAATAACACCTACATTAATTTATGTCCTTAGTACCTAATAAGGAAATATGTTTTGCATGACTTTACATGTATACTGGGTATCATATTGATAACTTTCTCTATAGGTGAGGGAGAGGCTAGAGAATTTGGAACTCACATTTTTAAAAAAAAATATTAAATTTTTTAAAAAATAAAGTGCTTTAATAAAAAAAAAATAAAGTGCTTTAATAAAATAAAGCACATCACAGAAGCCTAATAAATGCTTTACTTTTCCCTACCCTACTTTGGGTTTCTATCACCTCTCATTTAAATTGGTTAAAAAAAGTCTCTTAAATAGTTTCCCTACCTCTAGCTCATACCCTACATTCCATGGGAAGTCCCTTCGGCTGCTTTATGGCCTTTCTTTGCAGATTTTCTTGTTATTCAGTCATGTCCAATTCATCATGACCCTATTTGTTGTTTTCCTGAAAAATGTAACAAAATGGTTTGCCATTTCCTTCTCCAACTCATTTTACAGATGAGAAAACTGAGGTAAAGTTAAGTGACTTGCCCAGGGGCACACAGCTAGTAAGTATTTTAGACTGGATTTGAATTCAGATCTTCCTGACTACAAGCCCAGAACTCTATCCACTGTGACACCTAGCTGTCCTCCCTTGCAGAAGGTCTTCCATTTATTCTATTTTATATGTGTTTTATTATTTATATGTTTTCTTCCCATTAGAATGTGAACTCCTTCAAGGCGGGAGCTAGTGTTTTTGTTTTTTTGTTTTTTGTTTTTTTGCTTTTCTTTGCATCGCCAAAGCTTAGCACAGTTCATGGAACCTCATTAATGTTTCTTGTCTTACTGACTAATTGCCAATCTCTGAAATTTCCCTCTCTAAGAATAAAGAGAGAGAAAACTAATTCCATCCACAAAGTGAAGTTAATGGAAGGTTGGTAATCAGTGTAGACCCAGTATAAAATTAATTAGATTATTTGCCTTTGGACCCACCCAATTCTGTTTTTTCTCTAACACATTACCAAATGTGCTCTGGCTTCCTGATCTCCCCCGTAAGACCAATGTTCATTTGGGTACAGGCCTAGAGCTCATTTAATTTATCAATAGCAATTAAAGTAATTCAGCAATCAATTTGAATCCTCCAATCAACTTGATGATGTTACCTTGATGAGATGACCTTCCTCAGGGAGGAATTCCTCCCAAGATGGCAAATATGTACACTAACCTTTGCTGAAAAGCAGGTGCCCTAAGACCTTGTGAGGATGTTCCAGGTAGCTCCTGATTGGCCCCCAGAGACCAGGAGTTACCACTAAGAAAAATGACCACTCTTGGTCATACTTTTGGAGGAATCTCTCTTCCATTTCCTTTGTCCCCTCCCTTAGTTCATTAAAAGGAGCACTAAAGTTTGCAGAGTACTTTTTAAATATAATCTCATTTTATTTTCACTGCAGTTCTGAGAGGTAGGAGCTATTGTTTTCCTCATTTTAGAGATGGGGAAACTGAGGCAAACAGGTAAAGAGTTTGGCTTTGAAAACTAAAGCACTGCATAAAAACTAGTTGCTACTGATAATGAAGAAGAAAATGATGATGTGATGGTGATGATGATGATGATGATGATGATGATGATTATGATGATTATGATGATGATGATGATGACTTCCTTATAATTTTACTTCAGGATGGATCAGAGTCAGGGAGGGAATGACTATTTTGGGGTCAGGAACTCTAGGATTGAATGAAGGGTCAATCCTCACCCTCTCTTTGGAGACCCTTGGTCCACAAATTCTCCAGAAGGATTTGCATTTTTATTTTTTTTTAATTTAAGGCAATGGGGCTAAGTGACTTGCCCAAGGTCATGCAGCTAGGCAAGTATTACGTGTCTGAGGTCAGGTCCTCCTGATTTCAGGGCCAGTACTCTATCCACTGTGCTACCTAGCTTCCCAGGATTTACATTTTTAACAAAAGAAAAACTTCTGACTAGAAATTAGAAAGATTTGTTTTTGCCCCTAGTAATGTTTTACCCCTAGTTGTACAATTCATTTGCTAGGATCTTTCCCATTTCTATTTTCTGGATAGAAAGGATAAAGGAGTGGAACCTGAGGAGTAGAAATTCCAGTTCTTGGTAGGTAAAGGGAGAAGAAGGTGGGTTTGGGAGTCACAGCCTTGTATACCACAATGATCAACTTAGGACACTTAATGTTTTTGCATCATGTGTTGCTTCAGCAGTCTAATGATGCCTATGGGTCTTAGAATGATGTTTTTAAATGCACATAAAAAATGCACAGTTTGGGGCCAGCTAGGTGGTGCAGTGGATAGAGCACCAACCCTGGAGTCAGGAGTACCTGAGTTCAAGTCTGGCCTCAGACACTTAATAATTACCTAGCTGTGTGACCTTGGGCAAGCTATTTAACCCCATTGCCTTGCAAAAAACCTAAAAAAAATTAAAAATTAAAAAATGCATAGTTTTATAAAGAAAATAATTCTAAATAATTCTATCTATACACGAATCCTAAGCAATCACCTACTTAGACCTTAATTTGGGTAGTTGTTTTGTTTTGGTTAGTCTGTCTCAGATCCCCTTAGTTTTTATTTCACATTTTGATGAAAATAATAACTTCTTTTATAGTTAACTAGCCTTAATTCAAGAACTATGGTGCCTACAATATGTCAGCCACTAGGTGTAATCATTAAGGTGGTTGTAGATAGAGCACTAGGCCTGGAGTGGAAAGACTCATCATACAGATTTCAAATACAGCTTCAGTCCCTTCCAGCTGGGTGGACTGAGTAAGACACTTAACCCTGTTTGCCTGAGTTTTCTCATCTGTAAAATAAGTTGGAGAAGAAAATGGCAAACCAGTATAGTATCTCTGCCAAGAAAACCCCAAATGGGATCACAAAGAGTCGTTTAGACCTGAAAACAACTGAACAACAACAAAGGTTCACTTTACCTTTGCCATTGACTGTTTCCATAAGCCTAATCTTTCAGAGGAAGAAGTGTATATAAGGCCAGTTTCAGAAATGTTACTTCTAGAAAAGATGACCTTACTAGAAGGGAGTTAGAAGAATAAGATGTGTTCCTTAAAGAGCCCCACTCCCAACATGTTTATCTTTCCCCACATGCCTTTCCATACTAAGGAGGGGAAAATGGTGAAGGCAGATAGAGAAGCAAGATGTCCTTGTAGCTTTGTCCAGAACAAAGTGGATGCCCTTCATGTTCTTTAGGCCTGAGAGCTCATAGGAAACTCATTAAGGTTCTTCTGTGGGCTAGAGTTGGTCTAACTTTAACTGGACCAGCAGTCTGGGCTGGGTCAAAGCTGCCTATCATTTTTTCTGCCTCATCTACTACAAGCCAATGGGTGCAGCTGCTCTGTACTGGGGAATATGATGGATAAAAAGCCAATTTTTTTGGTCTCTGGTTATAGGTATTCTGCCAGTCAAACTTTCTGTCTCAGTATTTCCCTCCAAATGCAGCTGAGGGATGCCTTACCCCCTTCTAAATACCTCTTATCAACATTTCCACTGCTCCTCTCACTTTTTTTTCTGACAAATGTGCAAAGAGATTTAGAAAACAGGAAAAGAAAAGAAGATAAATACATTCAAAATTAGCCCTGGCCAACTCAAAGGAGGAACAGAAAGTTTACTGATCGCCTTGTGGTTTGGTGATAGCTGCACTTGGAAAAACCCAATTTGCATTTGATTTTGAAAGTACTTGTAACCAGCCTCTGGTATCACTCTTTCACACACTTTTTCCGAAACAGTTCTGTGGAATCAATATGATATCTGGAGGGCAGGCAAGCATAAAGGCGGCTGTGCTAGGAACACCAGGAGCTTGCTAGGTGCTTCCTTACACCTGGAGAGGCCGCCATAGTGCCTGCGGCTTAAAGACCTCAGATCTGTTAAATTAACAAATATTTGTTAAGTACTTTGAGGAAAGCAAAACTCTCTGCTAGGTGCTTGAGACCCCTGAGATCCTCCAGCAAAGAAACACGTAGAATTGTGCATTTTGTGCCAGGATGAAAGCAATGGGAATAAATAAGAACAAGTAGAAACAATGAGGAAAGACTCAAAAAGCTGATCTTTAATGTAGAAAGCAGACTTAATAACCACCCACAAATTTTATTATAAATAAGTTAGTGATCTGTCTTTCTCATTTCCCTTGGGGACTTAGAGGAAAGGGCTTTGTAGCAAAAAAAAAAAAGAGGAAGTTTAGGTTAGTTCTAATAAAAAAATTTCCTCATAGTCACAGTAGTTAAATGTTGTAGCTCCAGAGAACCTCTAGATCTGGAGACCTTTAACAATAGGACCTTCAGTTTTGCTATTTAAGAGTGTTGTTCTAGATGACCTCTAAAGTGCTCTCCAATTCTAAATCTATGGTCTATGATCCTAACAAGTTTCTACCTCTCTTACATGATTTCAGAGGAGCAAATCTTTAATTAATTAGATTACTTAGAGAATTTGGTGATCTGGTTAATTGAATATTCTGGATAAATGAAGGAACCACTCACACCTTCCTCCTCAGCTCTTTTGTTGGTAAATCTTTCTTAATTAAATTGATCCACTTTTCAGTCTTAGTAAAAATAACATATTGAAGATAATATAATCTTCCTCGATGAGTCAGGGGTTTTCAGTGCTTTAGAATCCTCATCATATACACATACATATATATATATATATATATATATATATATATAATATACATTCTCATGAAATGAATGAATGAAAAATCTCTTTTGACAATGTATTGAATGCCAAATACCTGCTAAGCCATAAAGACATAAACATAAAAGAGAGACAGCCCTGTCCTCACGGAACTTTCATTCTAATAAGGGATACAACATTTAGGAGAGTGATGGTCAGGAAAAGGAATTTTAATCTGATATGATTAATTAATGATAAATTAATCCATAGGGCAATTATTTAGCACACTATTTTCCCCTCAAAAGTAATTATAATATTGATTTGATTATTGTGTCCAGAGAAAGAGGTAGAAGAAGCAAGGCAGATGAAAAACGGCCCATATGAACAAGCTGGATAGGTTGTGAAGCATAGCTTGATATACGGTCAGCTAGAGAGAGACTAAAGGAGTTTACATACTCCAATTGACTAATCAAAGGCTAAGAGGGGCATAATTTCTGAAGGTGTAGTTTGGAAGAAGGGAAGAAGCTAGGAGGTATAGCTGGGAAGATATCAAGATGATCTGAGAATGGGAGGAAAATCCCCATCACATTGTATTCTGGTATAACTATAGATGGTGCAATACATTGGACTTTAAGTTGTTTGGATCCCAAGATGCACCCTAGCAATTATTTTGTTAGTAGAACCCTGGTATCAGTCTATTTTCTGTTATTTAAGTTTTTGCTCCAATAAGCTGTATTTAAGATCTCGAGCTGCTTGGCTGTTCTTACACCTGAGATGAGAGATTCTCCAAAGTCTCTAACTTTGCTCTTTGAAGATTATATTTTGAGAGGCACCCCTACAGCAGGAGATGGAATGCTGTACCTGGAACAAGGAAAACGTGGGTTCATATCTCATCTGAGACATCCACTAGACAATGTGATGATGGCTGAGTAATGGTGTCTCTGAGTTTCAGCTTTCATATCTGACAATAAATCAAGAATTGCAATTTCATTGCGTATAAATTCTTTCTACCAACGGAGATCACAAACCTGCTGTAACTTGTGTGAACCAGTCCGAACTGACCTCTAATCTCTGGATGGCTTGAGCCAAACAGAACAGGTTAGAGATGAGAGTCAGGAATCAAATAGACGTTTAATTCTAAAATGAGGGAAATGACTTGCAGGTAAGAACATATGTGCCAGGGCCATGTCCCTAGTGGGGAGACCTACTTCAGTTTAGGCAGATCTCAACACTCTTCCTTATAGTGATGCTATAGCTCTGACAATAAAGGATAACAAGATCAAAGCAATACAATAATTATGTCATTTTTACCAAAGGGTGAGATCATCCAGAAGGCGAGGACAAAGGATTATTGTTATGCAAAACTCAGGGCACAGTCTACTTATTATGTCTCTACACTGGAAACAGGGTTTCTCCTAATATCTTGACCTTTGTACATTTGGTAGTGACATTGTAGAGAATTGTCTTAAACTGAGGGATTAAAAACGACTTATCCAGGGCCATACCCATACCCAATAAGCGTCAGAAGAAGAAGAATTTGAACTTAGTTTTGTGTGACTCCCAAACCAACACTATTCATTATACCATGCTGCCTATTTCTCATATGTAGAATAGAGATAATGATACTTGTATTGTTTATCTCACAGGTTATATGAGAGCCAAGTGAGATAATGTAAAGAATTTTTCCTTGCTATGGAAGTATTTGCTTTACAAGTTGTGGTGAACTTGGCTTGACTCAGGTCAAGCCTCTGGTAGATTAGATTCAGTACTGGAACAAAGGGAAACACCCTCATGTGTCATTCAACAGTTCAAAAAAATTTACTGAGCCATAGGAGAAAAAGGATGTTCAACAAGTAGAGGATATGAAAACCCCTTGCACTGATTCAGCTAAATGAAGTTCCCATCTAAATTCGCCAGCTAAGCATCTGAAAACCCCTTAAGTTCCTCATAGATGCTCTATATTCAAGTGATGAGAAAATGATGTCAATAGTCTGAGCTCTCTATCCCCTGAGTCAACCAAGTCTTGAAAAATGTCACAATACCTTTTAAGGGAAAAACTAGCTTAACTTACATGAGACAAGGGGTTGGGATATCATCCCACCACACACATGGGTACTAAGAATAGAAAGACAATTCAATGGGAAAAATAGCTACTCAGAATGTGACTTCTTCATAATTGCAACTTTCAAATGGAAACTGCTTGAATTGTCGGGCTCCCTTCAGACCATTTTGCAAATGTGCAGACATAGCCTGTCTTCTGTGAGTCTATATGGCTTCACCTAGCCCTCTGTGCTGGTAGAACCAGGCTGGTCTGAGTTTCCCAAATGTTTTCTAGCCTTGTTGATGTTCAGTCATTTTCAGTCATGTCTGACTCTATGTGACCCCATTTGAAGTTTTCCTGGCAAAGACACCAGAGTGGTTTGCCATTTCCTTCTCCAGTTCACTTTAACGATCATGATGGTGATGATGTTGGTCCTTTGTTCTCAAAGAAGACTATAACATCAGGGAGGTGATGCCATGACATGTATATGAATTGGATTTGAATGAGGAAGTTCTATCAGCCTCACTTTCTCCCCTGGAGCTATCTGGGTCCAATGACCAGAAATGGATCAAGATGACTGGATTCATGGCAGTCAGGGTTAAGTGACTTGCCCAAACAGCTCATTTTATAGATGAGGAATAGATGAAACAAACAGGGTAGGTGATTTATCCAGGGCCACACAGCTTGTGAGTATCTGAGGACAGATTTGAACTCAGTAAGATGAGAATTCCTGATTCCCAGCCCTGAACTCTATCCATTGTGCCACCCAGCTGTCTCCTTTTAGCCTTGACCTACTTTCTATTGTGACAATTTAAAATCAAACCATAACTTATCTGGGTCATCCCCATCCTTATACCCATTAAGATCTTCATTTTCTTCCAATTTCCCAAACAATATACATACAAAATAGTTTACATACTTTTGTTCAGTTTGAAAATAAAAGTGAAAGCATCAAAACTCCTTACAAGATGACAACCTGCCATTAGGGAGGTCTGAAATTCCAACTCCTCAGCAGATGAAGATACTTTCACTCATATCTAAATTCTCAATTTCACTTTTACCAGAAGAATAGCCATGTACTGATATCATTTGCAGAGGAGAGCCAGCTATCAGACTTTTTAAACTCTCCACCCCTACCCCAACCCCTGCCCAGCCAATGTCAAAAGAAGGAAAAGAGGAATGTCAATCCAAAATAGTGGATGCTGATTCCCAATCTCAACTACCATAGACATAGTAGCTGTTTCTTGGCCAATAATCAGAGGAACCTCAAATCAGATGGTCATTGGAGGTTCTCTCTCATATGTCTGACATGAAACAGCTACCCTAGAGCTTGATCCCGCACAAAATTGAGACTATAACCTCACTGTCCATGCAAAGCACCCCAAGTATGTTCTTCCTAAGTCTTTTTCTGAGCCTTTTCTGGTATGATTTCCAAAAAGCAGTCAATTGCCTTTGCCTTTAATGCTCCAGTATAGATTCATAACATTAATGTCTTTACATAAATCTCTTTATGTAAAAAATCTGGGCAATTCATTCCTGGTCTCTTGCAATTCTACTTCTCTCTGATGCCTAGAGATGACAGGAAATCGCAGGGGAGGGAATACAAGCTGTTTCAAACATGTGTTACATATGTAAAATACTTAGCACATTTTAAAATGCCTGTTATTATTATTAGACTCCATAGGATACTCATATGTCTTTGGGAGTAAATGGTGATTATGAATGTGATTCAAAAGGTGCCTAAAAGGTCAGATCATCTCAAGCTACCTCTTCCATTTTTTATACAGATCTTCTGTAGAGTCATAGATAAATGCAGCTAAGTGACACAGTGGATAGATTACTAAGCTTGGAGTCAGGAAGATCCATTTTCCTGAGTTCAAATCTGAACTCAGACACTTACTAGCTGTGTGACTCTGGGTAAGTCTCTTAGCCCTGTTTGGCTCAGTTTCCTCATCTGAAAGAGATCTGGAGAAGGAAAATCCCAAGTGGGATTATGAAGAATTGTATGCTACTAAACACTATCAAAAGAATCATAGATTTAGAAATGGAAGAAGATAGCTGAGAGAGCCTAACTAATTTGTAGATGGGCCCCAGGGAGATTAAATGATTTGTAATGAGTGACAAAGCTAGGATTGTAATGAGTGACAAAGCTAGGATTTGAACCAGATGCTTTGATTCAAAATATAGTATTCTTTCCATTCTGCCACACTCTTATGAATTTTAGTTAACAGAGGACTCTGGGTTTATAATCTGGATATAAAGACTTTTTTTAAATGTGAAAACTGCACCAATCAATCAAAAATATTTATTAAGAGTTTACTGTATGTCAAGAACATGTAATTCCTAAAAAACAAGGAATACAAAGCAAAGTCAACAATATTCTAACAAAAGAGACGTATAAGAAACTATGTATGTGTAAGATATACACACAGTTACAGGGATAGGAATCCCAGAAGGGAAGGCATAAGCAGCAGGAGTCACCATAAATGGCTCCCAGTAGAAGGGACTTAAAAAAAGTCAGGAAAACTAAGAAGAATGAGAACATTCCCAGTTTGGCTAACAACCAGTGAAAAACTTTGGAGACCAGAGATGGATTGTCACATCAGAAGAACAAGAAAATAACCCAATGAAACTAGTCTGCCAAGAGGAGAAAAGCATGAGAAGACTGGAAAGAAAAACCTGGAAAGCTAAGGTCTTTCCTCCTATTAAGGAATGATTAAGCAATTATTGTATATTAATGTAAAGGAATATTATTGTGACATAAGAAATGATTTATTGGATCATTTTTTTTCAAAGAAATGGGGTTAAGTGACTTGCCCAAGGCCACACAGCTAGGTAATTATTAAGTGTCTGAGGCCACATTTGAACTCAGGTCCTCCTAACTCCAGGGTTGGTGCTCTATCCACTGCACCACCTAGCTGCTCCTTATTGGATCCTTTTAGAGGAAACCAGGAAAATTTTTTGAAAAAATTATGCAATGATAATAATATTATAGAAAAAAAACTTTGAAAGAATTTAGAATTCTGGTCACTGCACTATTTAAATCTTTTGTTTTGTTTTGTTTTGTTTTACGTTTTTGCAAGGCAAATGGTGTTAAGTGGCTTGCCCAGGGCCACACAGCTAGGTAATTATTAAGTGTCTGAGACCAGATTTGAACCCAGGTACTCCTGACTCCAGGGCCGGTGCTTTATCCACTGTGCCACCTAGCCACCCCCACAATATTTAAATCTTAATTCCAGAGTACTGAAAATGAAACATAACACTTTCCTACCAGAGAGGTGATAAAAAGTTGAAATTCAGAGACACATGTTTTCAGGAATAAAAAATGTGGGAGATGGCTTAGTTAAATGATCCTGAGGTAATAATCACTAGCAATTTTTAAAAATTATATATTTTTTCTAATCAGCAAAAATCTACCTTCTTATGCTCCCATATAGACCCCCATACCTCCAACTGAAAGCAAAACTCCTTAAAATATGAATGGCCAATCAAAGCAAATTTCCACATTGGCTATATCCAAAAAACTTTGTCTCGTTCTGCATCTTGATTCTTTTACCTTTCTATTAGGAGACTAGTAGCATATGTCATTGTTAGTTCTCTGAAATCATGGTTGACCATTATACTAATAAGAGTTTCTAATAATTTCAAAGTTGTTTGCCTTTACTATGTTGTCATTATATAAGTTTTTTGCTGGTTCTGTTTGCTTCACTCTGTTCATATAGATTTTCTCAGGATTCTCTAAAATGGCCATAATGTTTTTAAAAATTGAACAATAATATATAGTACAACACATTCATATAATAGAACTTGTTCCTCAATTTATGGGCACCCCTCAGATTCTCAATTTTTGTCACCCCAAAATAAGTTCTAAATATTTTTTAATTTTTAGAGCTTGTTTTTCTTGTATTTCTGTTCCCAACTCTATATGTGTATATGCATGTTTATATTCCTTCCTTTAACTAGATGTCTCCTGACATATGCAGATTATATGAGATAATTTTCCCTAACATTTCTTTCCCTTTCTCCAACTCTTCCAGAGAATTCCTTTCCCCTGATTTTTCTTCTTTCCTTAAAATCAATCAAGATATAGCAAAACTACTCTTCAGTCTCATCTAATCAGATTTGTTCTATGACATAGGATGATGATGCAAATCAGAGGGGCCATATATCACCTCCTCATATTTAAATGTAAGCAGAATATATTTGTTTAGTCCCTTTTTATTGTTCATTATGTTACTCTTCACTCTCATATTTGAATTTCTATTTTCTCCAGAGTTCTGATTTTTTCATTAGGAATGTTTGAAAGTCCTCTATTTCATTAAGAATCTAGTTTTTCCTTTGTAGTATTCTACTTAGATTTGTGGGATAAGTTATTCTTGATTATAAGTTGCTATTCTTTGCCTTCAGGAATATTGTATTCCTAGTACTTAGTTCTTTAATAGTGGTGGCTACTAAATCATGTGGGTGATCCTGATAAAGTTCTTGATAATTGAATTCTTATTTTCTGAATACTTACAGTACTTTTTTTCTTTAACTTGGAGCTCTGTTTTGGTTATCATATTCATTTTCATTTTGGAGTTTCTTTTAGAAAGTGACCAGTGGATTCTTTGTATTTTCCACTTTGCTTTCTGATTCTAAAAGATCCTGGAAGTTTTCTCTTAAGATTTCTCTTAAGATTCTATTTCATGAAATAGAATGTTTAGAAAGTTTAGGGTTTGGGGGTGGGGTTTTTTTTGGATATTTAATTTTTTCTCTTTTAACTACTTTCCAGGAGTGCTGTTTGGGCTATAAAATATCTTAGATTTTTTAAAACTATTTTTGGATCTTTGGATTTTAAGATTTCTTATTGTTTCATAGAGCCATTGGCTTCTATTTGGTCCATATTAATTTTCAGGGAGTTTATTACTTGGGCAAGGTTTTATACCTCTTAATTTCCTTTCCTATTCTTTCTTTTATGGCTTAATATCTTTCCATTTTTCTCCTCAAGCATTGTTATTTCATTGATAAAAATAGTTTAAATTCTTTTTTTTAAAACTTTTGATCTATCTCTTCAGAATTCAAATTGAATTTCTACTCGGGTTATGGTTTTCTATTAGGTTTTGCTTGCAATTATTTGAAGTCATTCTCTTTTTCTGGATCTGTACCTTGAGTTTCCTTACTACCATACAGATACTTTTTATAGTGATATTTTCTTATGGTTTGCTCAGTCTTCCAGCTTGCTACCTGACTTTGGATCTGATTTTGTAGTTGAGCTCTATTGCACTTCCAGAGGGAAAGTCCTTTCATCTCTTTCTTGGGTATATTGAATGTGGATTATTCTGAGGTCTCAGGAACAATTCAGGCTGAGGATCTCCAAGCTTTTAATGCTGTGATCCAGGGCAAAGTCTGATTGCTCTGCCCCCTAACCTAAGCTCTGCAAGTTCCAGCTATGGGTTTGAGTCTGAACAAAAGTAAACTGCCGCTGGATTTAATCATAGTCACATAGTTAAAAAGCTCTGTTGGTTCTAGGTGGTGCAGTGGATTGAGTGTGGAACCTGGACCCAGGAAGACTCATCTCCTTGAGTTCAAATTTCATCTCAGATACTTATAGCTGTGTGACCCTTGAGCAAGTTATTTAGCTTTGTCTTGGTTTCTTCATCTGTAAAAAGAGCTGGAGAAGGAAATGACAAATCACTCGAGTATCTTTGTCAAGAAAACTTCAAATGGGGTCATGAAGAGTTGAATATGACTAAAGAACAAGAAGGAAACTCTGCTGGCTCAAATTAGTAGAATTGTAGCCTCCCGTTTTTGTCTTGGATTCCTGACCCGCAGGTTGGTTTAGAGGCTGTAAATGAGACCTTATTTTGTACCTGAGGAATGAGCCCTGCTGTTGCAGCTGCTTCTGGTTTTTTTTTTTTTTGGGGGGGGGGGCAGTGCTGTTAAACCTGTAGACTTCTTCAAAGAGTAATGTTTTTAAATGTATAAAGTAAATATATATATATATATATATATATATATAATTATAAAGGAAGCTAATTGTATTGAAATTTAGTTATGAAACTAATTTCTGAAAACTGTTTCACAGACCTCAGGATGTAGAATGGGATCAAAGATGTAGACTTGGAAGACATAGTTGAGGCTTTCTAGTCCACCCCTAACTCCTTCTTTTATTCATGAGACACTGAGGTTTAAAGAGATTAAATGATTTGTCCAAGGATATTCAAGTAGTAGGTAGGAAAAAACCCAGGATTTAGATAGAGGTCCTATGATTCCAAGGGGCAACTAGGTGGTCCATCCCTAAGTCCTAGGATCCCAAGGCAAAGGACAGCCCCTGCTCTCAAAAGAGCTCACAGACTATGAGGGAGACAAAATATAAACAACTATGTACAAACAAGTTCTATAGAAAATAAATTTGAAATATTCAATAGAGGGATATGACTATACACATAATATCCACAAATATATATATATATATATATATATATATATATATATACATGAAAATGCACATGTGTGCATACATATGTGTGTTTATATAAATATACAGCACAATTCTCAGCATTTTTTTTGGTAAAAATCTTCAGTTTATCTTATTTGCATCATCTTTGGGAGAGTATTGTCAAGTTGTAGTAGTCAGAAACAGATACCAGAACTTTTAGGAGCAATATTTCTCTAGCTTTGGATTGCAGGTGGCTATATATTTCTATAAATAAACCTTTCCTCAGCTATGTTATATTATCAAAGTAGATACTTGGGGGCAAGCATTCCCTTTCTATTTGCTCAGAACTATGGTGCTATCTTATTATACTTTGGGCTTGCACAAAGTTCTAAAATGTTTATGTTCTTTTTTTACATATTTCACTGAAGACAGGTCGACATTTTCTGCTCCCCTCCTTCATAGTCTCATTTTTGAACTCACCACTTCACAATCTGCCTCATTTTCATCATTCTGCTGTTCACCTGAGCAGAAAGATCAAAGATTAGGGGGCACATTTCCTTGACTGTAAAGACTTTTTGTGATCACTCATTCTGGCAAACCGAAATGAGAAGCATAAGGATGTTATTAGTGTCAGAGATTTGACGACAGTCTGTATGTAACCCAGCCCCAACTGTGTCTGCATACCCGCCTCTGGTTCCACAATGTTTTTTGCCCAAAACAATTCAACCCAATTCAACAAGTATTAATTACACACATGTCATGGCATCATGGAATATTGTAGAGAATTCTGGATGTGGAGACAGGAGACATGTTATTTTTATTTTTTTTTTAGGTTTTTTCAAGGCAAATGGGGGTAAGTGGCTTGCCCAAAGGCCACACAGCTAGATAATTATTAAGTGTGTCTGAGACCGGATTTGAACCCAGGTACTCCTGACTCCAAAGCCAGTGCTTTATCCACTATGCCACCTAGCCGCCCGAGACATGTTTTTAAACCCTAGTTCTATTACAATTTCTGTGACCATAAGCAAATCACTCACTTCTCTGGGTCCTAGTTGCTTCAACTATGAAATAAAGGGATAGAATTTAATGATGGCTAAGGTCCCTTCCAACTTAGAATACTATGATACTGTGATCTTATATTTCTGCCACTTTATTAGATTCTGGGATGGGGGGGGGGCGGGGAGGCTGAGAGAATGTTAACCAAATGATTTTTGTCTATGTTCCATCTTAGAAACTGAGGAAGTTTGAGGAATGCTTCTCCATACCTCTGCTTATTAGAGATAAGGAAGTGTTCTAAGGTAAACAAATAGCAACAACAACGTCAAAAAAGCAAAGCTTCAGTGGAGAAAAAAAGACCTGAAGTATTAAACTGTCAAAGGGAAAACAACTTCTGTCAGGAGATGGAAGAATGGAAGAATTTCAGAAAAGTAAGAAAATAAGGGAAAAGACAATTGTAGAACTGGAATGCTAAAATAAATGTGAGAATCTTTCCGAAGAAGTGGGAGTTGAATGATCTGAGAAGGAAGCAGCTGCTTGTCCTGCAAGGAATGAAAAAGTAGAACCACAGAAAGTGGCTTATGAAAGGCCATCCAGTAACAGGGGAAGAGGAGAAGAAAGGTGATGATTTATCCCTGCTTGGGGATCTGGAAGCAGCTACTTGTTGACTTGATAACAACAATAAAGAGGTGTGTTATCTTCCCAGGGCATGCATCCAAGGTTTGTCAAAGCATATAACTATTACACATTTCTTGTAATTCATGTGGGTAGAAATGATCCTGCCAGAAAGAACCTAGAAAGCATTTCCAAAATTACAAACCCTTAGTCAACACATTGAAAAGTATAGGATCATAAAAGATGTTTTCTTTACTGATATCCACTGAAGGTGAAGGATAAAGAAAAAATAGATTTGAGACTTGAACTTGCTAAAACGATGGGGTCTGAAATTGGGATTTCTGAACCACAGTTTAAAATGTAGGAATGACAGACTCCTGGCCAGGAATGGAGTGCACCTAATTAGGATTGTTAAGAAAATTTTTGCCTTTTTGTCTTATAAATTTAATCAAAAGGAATTTGAAATAAAAGAGAAGAGAATAAGAAAACTGCTTATTGGATCCATCAAGCTAGAAATTACCAAGAGTAGCTATTACAAAGTACATCAGACAAGCAAAATTTCTTAAAAGCCAAAAATCCAGCACAAAAATCTGTGATCCCAAATGTTTATACACAAATGCCCAAAGCTAAGAAAAGCAAATAGGAATAACTTGAGTCTCTAATAAATGGAGACAAACTAGATCTCATAGATATCACTGAGATTTGATACAAAGAAATCAATGGTTGGAATATGATTCTGGATGTATTTGCTTTATTTAGAAAAAGAGTAGAGGCTTGAGTAGAATCAGATGTGTACTAAAGCCAGCTCAAATTTGCTTATAAAAGCAGATTATAAAATTTCATAGTGAGCATTTATACTTCAGGAATTGACAAATAAATTGATTTGTTGTTTTGATTGTCTAGAGTTAAGAAAATCAAGAAGAAAAATGTAAATGATGCAGTTTAATTGGGTTTTTTTTGGATTTTTGCAAGACAATGGAGGAAAGTGACTTGCCCAAATTCACACAGCTAAGCAAGTATTAAATGTCTGAGGCTGGATTTGAACTCAGGTCCTCTTGACTCCAGGGCCAGTGCCCCATCTGCTGTACCACCAACTGCTCTTGAAGTTTCAATTTAAAACTATGTTTTTGTTTTTCCTTAGACAGTCAGCTGTTAGTATTTACCAGGGCATCCCTACATAGTTTCGTATATTAAATATATATATATATATATATATATATGCATATGTACATGCA